>NC_060887.1:7647492-7757492 GCF_014805685.1 Silurus meridionalis | reverse complement strand
GCTGCATTCTGGACAAACTCTCATTTATTAATGATGCAGGACATCCACCCAGTAATGCATTACAATAGTCCAGTCTGGAGGTCATGAATGCATGGATGAGCTTCTCTGCATCAGATATAGACAACATGTTTCTTAGCTTAGCAATATTTCCAAAGTGTGTGTTTCATGAAGGTCGTGTCTGTGAAGGTCTACATTAAGGCATGTATTTGTTTCACCGGTTCGGGGTTAAATACGACATTTCCGACATCACAACAAGATCGAATTTTTCGATTGTTTTTATTTGAAATTGTTAGAGAAACAAAACAGCGTGACACAAAACTGTACAGTCGCCTCGGACCCTCAATCGTCTTCCTACTTTTTACTCAGCGTCAGTATCCACGATTAACGCCGATCCGTTCCATTTTCTTTGCTAATACAGCGAATCAAAAACGTGGTTACAATAATAATAATAATAATAATAATAATAACAATAATAATAATAATAATAATACTGAAATACAGTCGATAATCACAGTTATTCCCTACAGGTTGGAGGGGTTTGTGCCTACAGCAGTACACTAGAGAAGGAACATAAAACAAAATATTTTACAAAATATCAAAAGAATTGTGTCAATTTAAAAACGAAGCATTTCCAATCTCACACATTTTCTTGTTAATCACATAATGATGCAAAAAAAAAAAAACAATATATATATAAATATAAATCTAAGATTATTGTGCCTGTTAAAAAAACAGTAATAAAGGGTCTATATAGGCACATAGTCATTTATACACACTATCATGTAAACTCCAGCATCCTCCTGAGGTGTGTGTGTGTGTGTGTGTGTGTGTGTCTGTGTATGTGTTTATGCTTAACATGTAATTGATTTTTGAGAAAAAAAAAAAAAAAAAAAATATATATATATATATATATATATATATATATATATATATATATATATATATATATATATATATATATATATATATATTTAATAAACCTAATACTTATATTCCTGTAAAAAAAAGAAAACACCCAACAAACAGATCAAAAAGGAAAGAAATCAGCTTCAAGAAAATGAAAAAAATCAAACAGATCACTTTGAAATTTGGTCCTATTCAATAACAATTATAACAATTAAAAAAACTTACAAATCATTCACTTTAATCCACCAGTAATCAGTCGATCAGCTCACAAACTATTAACAAGAAAGACGTGAAATGAAAGTCAAATGAAAGTCAAATCCGTCCTCCTCCGACGCCTATGCACTTTCCCATGAACTTTCTCGAACACTTACTGGAGTCGCTCTTCGCTCTTCATCACGTTCTTCACCTTTAGCTTCACCGAATGTCAGTTGCGGCCAGACATAATTTAAAAGTTGTTCGAGACCCTTTTTTAGGCAAACGGCATTAAGCGCATTTACGTTCATGTAGGAGATTCCACGCTCCAGGTTTCTCACAGCACCTTGGACCTGGTGCTTGGCCCCCCGATCATCGCCACTTATCAGAGAATCTACGCTGTATAGCCAAATAAATTGGAATGCCCGCCTTTTCCCACCCATATGAGGTTTCTTTGGCAAACTGTTCCCACAAACTCTAAGACATAAAATTGTCTAGGACATCTTTGGATGTGGTAGAATGACATTTTTCCCTTTATTTGATTTAGGAGACCCAAACTTTTTCCAGCTCCCATGAAGATATGGGTACAGCTATAGCGGTATAAACCCTATTAAACACCTTTGTGATGAATTCTTTACCTATTTCAGGCCTCTTTACCTCTTCAGGTTTTTACCACATTAAAAAAAGTGTAATTGTGACTTGATTTCTCGCAATTCCGACTTTTTTTCCTTACAATTCCCACTTTATTTCGGCCAATTCTGAGTACTTCTTCTGAGTTTTCTCAGATCGGATCGGAGGCTGTTCGATATCATGCCATTCTTCCAGTAACAACAAGATCTCAGGGTTTTGTAGAACCATGCCTAAAATGGTCCTCCATTGTTTCACAGATCGATTTGTTCTGATTGTAGCCGCTTTCATTTTCCATGTGTAAAACTTTCTGACACTACAGGGAGCATGACGCTAACCGCTTGGGTAAAAAAAACAAAATTGTGAAGAAAAAAGTGAGAATCATTAGGAAAAAAGTAAGAATTGTGAGGAAAAAAATGAGAATTGTGAGGAATAAAGTAATAATCGTGATTAAAAAAGTAAGAATTGTGAGGAAAAAATTCAGAATCATGAGGAAAAAATGTAGAATCATGAAGAAAAAAAAGAATTGTGAGGAGAAATTTAGAATCGTGAGGAAAAAAGTCAGAATCGTGAGGAAAAAAGTCAGAATTGTGAGGAAAAAAGTAAGAATCGTGAGGAAAAAAGTAAGAATCGTGAGGAAAAAAGTAAGAATTGTGAGGAAAATATTCAGACTTGCAAGAAAACAAGTAAGAATTGTGAGGAAAAAAGTGAGACTTGCGAGACAAAAAGTCGGAAATAGTGAAAAAAAAAGTTGGAATTGAGAGAAAAAGAAAAAGCCAGAGTCACGAGAAAAAGTCACAATTGCGAGAAATAAAGTAAATAAAAAAAAAAAAAATGATGGAAAAACAGGCTTCCATATTCACCACACCTACATCTCTACCTGAGTTTATTAACGCCCCCTTGTGGCTGAATGAAATCTCACACAAATCTCCATCAAATCTAGTGGAACATCATCCTATAACAGCAAAAGAGCCCTCATTGTGGAATGGAACCTTATACCTCTATGTGGAATGGTGTCCACAAACTGTTGGCAATACAATGTATATGCAGTATATTCAAAAACATTTCTCACTGTAGCTTCATCAGTTACATGTGGTCATCTCTAAGTCTGAGGTAATTTTTTTTACAGGATGTCCTTCTGACCATCAGCTGTTACCACAGCGTAGTAACGTAAATTTTCTGTAACGTTTATGCCGTTTATATCACTCAGAACTCAATTTACACATCCCAAACTTGAAGCTACATCTGCTAACCATCGACATCTCAATAACCTTCCTCAGCAGGATGACATACCAATAATATCCACCTTCTATGTTTTAACTTCCTGGATCTTTTCAAAAAATCGAGTTTCTTTCAATCTATAAAATTAAATACCGAGTTGTAACGCTAATTATAGTATAAAGTTTTTATAATCAAAATTATGGCTCAAGGCACAAAACCAAATCTCCGTATTAGAGCCCTAGATAGGCAACAGCGTGACGAAACTCATTTGCTAGTTATTACTGAGATTAGACTGCAAAACTAGCTAGCTGTGATTTGAGAGCAATTTGTCATTACCTAGCTGAAATTTGAGGGAGATTTCATTCTCACTGGAAACTAGCTAGCTGAAATTTGATAATTGTGACTGAGAATAGATTGCATTGTTAGCTAGCGATAATTTGAGAGAAATTCATCATTGCCAGCTGCCTTATAAAGAAAATTTGATTCACATGGGAAACTAGCTATCTGAAATTTGTTAGACAGATGTAAATCACTGGCTTCATTGTGCCAGGCAATTAACAGCTAAAAAAAAACAGCTAGGTAGCATTCGAGAGAAATCTCATTCGCTAGTTATTGATCGAGATTAGTTCGCAATGTTAGTTAACGTGTGAGAAAAAATGAACTACCTACAAAACAGACATTTGTTATGGGCTAGCTAAAGTTTGATAGTGAACTGCAATTCGCTCGCTGACAGGAAGTAACTGTAATAAAAATAGCTATCATGCAAAAACATTTGGTAGTTAGCTAGCTGAAACTTTTGCAATTCAGAATTCTACTAATACTACTAATTAGCTAGGCAATTGTAAAACGCTGATAAAATTGTATTAACTTTTAATGTTACTGTAGATATCCTTTGAAAACTCATCAATCTTCTAGTGATTCTTAGCCATATAGCTAGCTCAGGTTTGCGTGAAAATACTAATATACATAAGTAATGTACATGAGATCGTTGCTATCTGCTATCTAGAGCTCTGAAATGGAGAATTCACCCGACTTCACGCATTTTACATATATTAAACACATAATATAACCAGAGATCCAGCATGTCTGATCTGGGACCAGTCAAATCCAATCTGTTAATCAACATACATCAATATCTATTTAAATATAAAAAAAAATGTCTTAAAAAAAATACGAATGAAGTAATGAGTGGCTCAAATGGAAAAAATAAACAATAAAAGAAAAAAAAAGGAGCTGTGTAAATAATTTTTTTTTCACATTATTTATACATTTGCTGCCGTTTTTTGCTCAAAATTCGTTACAGTTATTGATTAAAATAATTATTTTCTAACAGTAAAAAGGAAAAGTCAGTAAATGAGGCCGATCCTCCTACTCGATCAGCGGAGCAGAGCGATCATTGGTCACCGTTTTCCTCAGACGGATGTGAGCGAACGGATTGGTCCTGAGGTGGGGTAGGGGGGAGGATATGCAAATTAGCATGCAAATTAGAAAGAGTGAGGTAGTGAAGTGCAGAGTCGATGGTTTACCTGGTGGGAGATGGCGGAGGAGACGAGTGATCGCCCTGCAGAGAAGAAAAAAATTATATTAGTCGGAATACTGTTTGTTTCACTAATTGATGAGATTCACTGATTAATGATCAGTTACATGTTTTAGTGATCTAATAGATCTAATAATAATCCTGAGTAACAGACATTAAGTACAGTCCGAATCCATCCTCAAAGCTTCCGTATTACTTCGTAATTTCATGGATCTCCAAGCCATAGTTTTGAAACCTTCTCCAGCTGCACAGAATGGTTTCCAATTGAATAGAACACCACCCCAAGGCAGGCTGAGACGAAGTGAGCAGATCCAAGGAGAGGAGAGGAGAGGAGAGGAGAGGAGAGGGCAGGAACAGTGGTCACTGGTACCTTAGAAGCATGTTTAACTAGATAGATAGATAGATAGATAGATAGATAGATAGATAGATAGATAGATAGATAGATAGATAGATAGATAGATAGATAGATAGATAGATAGATAGATAGAAGCAGACTATGAAATAGGCAGACAGAGACACAGACAGACAAATCAAATAAAACACACTAAAGGCCTGACAGACTATAAGACAGGCAGACAACTGATTGTTATCCAGACGGACAGAAATACATACTAATAGACAGACAGATAGATTGACAGACTGGAACACAAACAGATTAATTGGTCTAAAGTTCGACAAACCAACAAACATATTAAATACAGACAGATAGGCAGGCAGACAGACAGATTAAGTGAAAGACACTCAGACAGACAGCAATCAGATGAAGATGACTGGACAGATCAGAAGCCTGCAGTCGACTTCACACGCGCCTCACCTGCTCTTTGCCCTTCTGCTCGCCGTGTCCTAGACTCATATGTCTGATGTCAGGGTTCATCATGCTGTAGGGGCGTGGCCTAAATGTGCTGATCCCCCGCTCCTCCTCCGAGTCTGGACTGAGTTTCACAAACTCACCAGCAGGGGGCAGCCTGTCCAACTGTCCCAAACTCGTACTGTTCAACTTGGACAGACCCGGAGGACTGAGAGGACAGAACGACACATTGTACATTATTATTTTGTCAGAAAAATGGTTAGCATTTATAAAATTCAATTTCAAGAATTATAGAGCAAGAAGGTGCTGGCAGATCAGACGGCGTCGGACCTGGCGGGGTCGTGTTGCGTCGGCGTCGATGTGTTTGGCATTGGCTTGGTGTAGGAGAAGGGAAACCAGCCTTTCCTTCAGGAGACACAACACAACAACTCTTGAGCATACCAACATGGTCAGAAGGTGTTAAATATCGGTGTAATGAGCAGATCTTGTGGAATACGAAGAGAAAAATCAGGAAACTCAGAATCTGCTAAGAAGAAATGCAAACAAGTGTAGTGTTCAGTTAGCGTCGCACGTGGGGACTTCTGTAGTTTGTTAGTGGGTAGTTTATTAACTAGAACAATTAATGCAAAGTGAATTCCACTCTGATGTAAATGTGTTAGAAAATGTAGTGGTAGTTTCTTGTTGTTTGGTGTAGTTGTGTAACTTGTGGTAGTAGTTGATTGTAGCTGGCTGTAGTTTATTGTTGTTTGGCGTATGTATGTGCCTTGTAGTGGTAGATTGCATTGTTGGGTGTAGTTGTGTGACTTGTGGGGGTAGTTTATTGTTGTTGACGGAAGTTCTGTAACTTGTGATAGTAGTTTATTGTTGTTGGGTGTAGTTATGAATCGTGTGATGGTAGTTTGTTGTTGGTGTAGTTGTGTACTTTGCACTGGTAGCTTAAATTTCTTGCTGTTGTTGTGCACCATGGAATGGTAGTTTGTTGTTGGGTATAATGGTGTGACTTGTAGTGCCAGTTTCTTGTTGTTGATTGTAGTTATATAATTTGTAATTGTAGTGTATTGATTTTTCAAAATTGTAATCTGCGAATGAGATAATGGTTTGTTTTCCGTTTACCGTCCAGTCCTCTCATTCTGTCCGTAGTGCCAGCCGTCTCTCGGCTCGCTGATGAGTAGCCCGATGGCATCTCCGGGAAGGAAGGACAGTAGACATGACCCCGCTCTGTCTCCTTTTTCTGGCCGGTCACCCGAGCTGGGCGAGTGAGCAAACAGAGCCTCCACGCGGACTGAGGGACAGAGAGGAAGTACCCGGGGTAGGGTGGAACCTGAGGGGGGAATACAAACTTCAGCCCCCTACCTTCAATAAAATGAAAAACAATCGAAAATTTACAAAAAGGAGCACTACAAGCTTGACCGGTCACCCATAAATCCTGTCCGCAACTCAGACGGCTGTTTCCGTGGTAACGGCAGCGTGGAGGTCGCATAGACATCGGCAACCCTGAGCAGGAGAGGGTTATTGGTCGGAGGACTGAAGGCAGAGGGTGGAACGGGAGTGAGGGCACGAGAAAGGGGTGCGCTGTGGGGCAACGGCGGCGTCTGGGGGGCATTAGGGGGCGGCGCCAGGCCCTGAAGAGAATGAAGGGATGAAGCAGAGGCGGGGTTGAGAGAGGGAAATGCTGAGCCAGAAGGTGGAGAAAGCAAGCTGCAAATGCTTCCTGAGGTTGTTTGCACAGGGTGGGCGGGGCTCGAAGAAGTGCTGGGGTTGAGGGTGATGCTGTTTTGTGCGAAGACAGAGCGAGGGGCGGGATCAGATGATCCAGCTCGCTGTGGCTGGGACCGATTGCTGGACTCGCCATTCAGAAGGGGCGGGACTTCCTGTACGGACAGCCTCTGTAGAAGTGAGTTACAAGTTTAATTCCTCTATCCCAAAGTAACCCTTCTGTAGTACACATTAAAAAAGTATACAAGGTAAAATTCAAGCGTTGCACCTGCTCTCCAGACTGAGCAGAACCCAGTTTAGTGTGTCGGAGGACTTCTGCTATCCCGGAGGCCCCAGGGCCCTGAGGGGCAGTGTGGCGCAGCAGGTTCAACGCTCGCTCCGGTAACTTTGTTGGCTGGGAACATGACTGTTGCCACGACGACAGCTTTTGTGACAGGAGTTCACGCACCTGTGAAATACAAACATATGCGTAGTGTTGAGTTAATGTCACAAGTGGGGATTTCTGTAGTTTGTTAGTGGGTAGGTTATTAACCTTAACAATTGCAATGTGAAATTTGCAATTGTGTTCGAACATTGTCATGAGGTTAAATCGACTGTAGTGGTAGTTTATTTTTAGTGCGTGTAATTGTGCAACATGTAGTGGTAGTTTCTTGTTGTTGGCTGTTGTTTTGTACCTTATAGTGGTAGTTTTTTGTCATTGGCTGTAGTTGTTTAACGTGTAGTGGTAGCAGAAGCTTTCTTATTGTTGGCTGTAGTTTTTTATTGTTGTATTTTGTAGTGGTAGTTTCTTGTTTTTTTCAATGTAGTTGTGTAACATGTAGTAGTAGTTTCTTGGTTCTTCTTCTTGGTCCTCCAAAGGCGCATTGTTCTTAGTGCATTGTTGCTGGGTGGGGCGTAATGAGCTGTGCAGTGGTAGTTGACTATTGAATACTATGCTGTGTTTATGTGTGCAGTTGTGTATCTCTGTAGGTACAGTATGATCTGTTGTAGTGGTTGTGTGTCTTTGTTATTAATCACAATTTGCTGTAGTTTGTTGCACTGCTGTGTGTTACCGTCTGCCACAGAAACACGTACCTTGTTGTGGTAGTTTATCAGCAGCTTGGCGACGGAGCATTGACGATCCACCAGGAAGCAGTACCTCCTCCTCTCCTCGGTGAGAGCAGAGCGATAACCCACAGCCACCAGAGAGTCCAACTCCGTCTGCTTGCGACTCATCAGCTCCACAAACTGACACACACACACACACACACGAAAAAGTCATCACTCAGTGTTGTTCCTTACACAGAACCACCCATGATCACATGTGTTTTTGATGGCAGTAAGATGCACACACACACACACACACACACACACACACACACACACACTCTGATGGAAAAGATGGTACAATGTGAGAACAAAATCAACACTGAAGCCACAAAAGCAGGAAATTATGTTATCTTCCAGCACAAAAGTGGTTTCCTGAGAATTTCAGTATGTAACCTTAAAACTCTATTGTTTTGTTTTCTTCTCTCCAGTCATTTTGGGTATAAATTTATGTCCTTTTTTTCAATATAAAAATGTTCATTCGGCATCGTTCTACTTTATTTTGTATCCGATAAAATTCTACCAGCGTGAATCTCACACAAATGTAAAGATGTACAGTGTGTGTATCCATGCACCTGCATCTCCCGGTCTCCGTATTTATTCGGATGCCGGCTGCCATGACTTTTCCTGCGCAGCTTCTTCAGCTGCGATTGACAGCGTTCAATCGAATCGGCCTTCGACCGGCGCTCGCTCTGGTACTTCTTCAGCGTGGCCTGGAAAACGATTCAAACCCAGCGGGAAATGTTACTGTACTCATAACTTATAAAATGGATACTGGATAAAAAAATTTTTTTTTAAAGTACCAAATCATAAAAATGTGCTAAATTGAATCAATATATAATTTACATTCATAAATATTGAGGAAAATATAAGACATGCATTCACACTGAAACAAAAACGAACACTCAAAATAACTAAAAACATTTACAAGTCAAATAAACAGCGTGGGATCAGTGACTTGCCTCTAGAGGTCGCTTTTGCTCTATGTGTAACGCAACCTGGAAAAACTAACGCAATATATTTTTGCCAGAAAAAAAGAACTCACAGTGAGGAATTTAATGTCCAGGTCAAGCTTCTGTTCCAGCTGAGAGAGAAGTTCGGAGTGAAAGAGCTTCAGCTGAAGGGAAGGGGACATTTTTTGAAAAATTGACATGAACGTTCATTTTTGGTTGATTAATTAGTTAGTTGTGTATGAATTGAATACTACTACAATATATTTAATTATGTATATAAAATATATATATATATATATATATATATATATATATATATATATATATATATATATATATATATATATATAATGTCTATATATAATTCCTCAATAAACAGATATTCTTGAGAGAAACAGATATTATATGTCTGAGCATTGTGTATGCTCAGACGTATGATCATAATTAAAGTGTCATGGGCTTTGAACTTACCACGTCTTCTAACTGCACCTGGATCTGCCTGTGCACCTCAGCCATCTGGAACAGCGTGTCACCTGGAACAGACGCAAACACACACACTCGTACAATACATGCCAGTACAAGTACACTATACACACACTGTGAAAGTACCGTGTTGCTCGTCAATATACAAGACGGAAACGCAAATGCCAAGAGTCCCACGGCAGGAGTTTTGGGTGCAAATACTTTTAAGCAGACCAGGACCGAGTCAGTCTAACACAGTCTCCAATCGATGTATAAGTACTAAATTTCATACGAACGCACCTTCTAATAAACCATTAGCATAAAACTAACTAACGATCTGGGCTAAAGAAATGCTTTGCTAGCTTCTTAGCAATGAAAATGCAATCAAGAGTATCATTTACTTCAAAAAAACGTTAAAACCCTAAAATCGCTAATCGGACCTCTGTGAGGTCGGCTATTTTGAAAGCGACACATGCGTTGTCACCATGAGCGTTTTCGAATTCCGATGTAATCAAACGCAAAACTCATGCATCTCGCCAGAACGAGGTTTCCGGAACGTTACGGCTAGCGCTACGTCAAAAAAAAATGTCCCCGGACGATTTTATAAACTGACAGGAAAATAAAAACGATGGAGAATCAAAAAATTACAAATGGAGAACATCTATTTGTACGTTGCTTGAGCTGTGGATGGATATAGCGCTAAGAGTTTCATGCTAGGTGTCAGTACGGTGCTTTTGAAGCCTTTTAGTGCTCATTTAGAGACACATCTGAGGGAAAAGTTGATATTTCTGATGTTTTTATGTCGGTTTTACGGAAGCGGCGCCTCAATATTGCGTGTACCCAAACCTCACCCACTTAGCATAATATTCATAGACACATGAATATGCAAATTATGCAAATTCCCCCTCTTATAGTAGTTCATTCATTTATTTCCCTACAGTTAGTGATAATTTGTCGGCTGTTTTGTGCGAGTGTGTGTGTGTGTGTGTGAGTGTGTGTCCCCACTGAATAACACTCTGTGTGTGTAGTTTGGCATGCAGCCGCTTTCTTCACCCCCTCCATCCCTCCGTTCCTTTCGTCCACCCCCGCTGCTTCCAGAGGCACAATGTGATCATGTGGTGTTGTTAATCTTTCAACAAAGACCCTTCTCTCCTTCTCTCCTTTTCTCTCTCTTTCTCTCCCTCGTTTTCTCTTTCTCTAGTTTTTATTGCGCACTCGTTTTTCTTTTAACAGCGCACTCATTTTTTCTTACTTAGGCCATCTTTCTTTTTTTCATTCACCGCTTCACCCTCAACCTCTACTGTTTTCTCTCATTCTCCCTCTCTCTCGCTCTCTCTCTCTCTCTCTCTCTCTCTCTCTCTCTGTCTCTTTACCCCCTTTTGTATGGTACACTTGCCTTTTAGTCTGTCTACATTCTTTCTTTTCTATCTTTTTCCTTTATTCTTTTGAAGATACCAGTCTCACTCTCTATCCATACCTTGGGTGGAGCATCAATCATGCAGTCTCTTTCCTCTATTTTACCCCGTGTACCCTTCCAATCCCCCTCTTCCTCCCTCTCTCTCACTCTCTCTCCTTCTCTCACGCTCTCTCTCGCTCTCTATGCTGCACTCATATTTGCGGTCTCTGTACTTCCTCTCCTTTCTGTTTTTTTCCTTAATAACCAGCCTTGCTTTTCTTCAACCTGCTGTCTTTCTCTCACTCTTCCCTTCTTCCCTTTATTTCTCTCTATCTCTTTATGCCACACTCATTTTTGCAGTCTCTGTACTTCCTGTCCTTTCTGTCTTTCTTCACTTCTTACGCCAAAAATATAAATCAATCTTCACAGACTCTGATTCATCCTTTCTTTTCTTCCGTATTCATGTCTCTGTCTCTAACTCCCCAGCTCCTTAAAGCATTCCCCCTTGGTTTGGTCCTCTCTTTCCTCTTCTCTATCTTCACTCCTTTCATCCATTTATTCTACTCTCCTCTCTATACTCCGCTTCCTTCATCCCTCGTTCTTGACTTCTCCTCCCTGAGTGATGCCGAGTTCTCCCGTGCTCCTACCCAGTTCTTTCGAGCTCTGGCTGTCGCTGGCCAGTTCTCCAAGTTTCACCAGAGCATCAAAGTAGCCTTTAGCTGCAACAGTCACTCCTGCAAGAAAGAGAAGAAAGAGGGAGGTAGAAAGAAAGAAAAGTCAAAATCAATCAATTAACCAATCAAATAAATACTTTTTTACTGCATTCTGTTTATTTACTTTTCAGGTCGATACTCTTCTACAGCCATGTAATATGAATGCAAGCAGAGCTAAATGGTTGTTTTACGTACTTTGTATCTTTAGCTAGCATGCTAACTGGTCATGAGGCTTATCAATCAATCAATCAATCAATCAATCAATCAATCAATCAATCAGTCACTATCATGAATATCTTAAGTCTAGGTTGACTTTGGTGCTTGTACCCCAAAACCAGGGGTCCCCAACAGCCAAGCTTAGGACCGGTACCATGCAGTCAAGTATCTTTCGGTACCGGGCCAGGGATCATTTGGTACCTGGGTTGCACAGACTTTCCATTTTATTGACTTTTGCAGTCTGCAGGCTTTTTTTATAAAAAACTAAATTACCATATGCATATGCTAATTTCCTGCACTTGTTTCAGTCGCAGTTTCTATGCATCGAGAAATCAAGCTTGCAGTGAGTATATATATACACATGCAAGTAACTCCCCACAGACTCCCCACAGACTCCCCATGAACTACCGCTGGACTCTCCCTCGGACTCCCTCTGGACTCCTACCGGACTCCCCCCGGACTCCCCCCGGACTCCCCCCGGACTACCCCTGGACCCCATGAAAAAACGATCTTGCCTCAAACTGGTTCATGATGCAATAAAAGGTTGAAGAGCATTGCTTCAAACCAAATAACTTTGTGGGTTGCTTGGTTTTTGTCCCACTGTAACAAATTAAAAGAAAAGCTATGGCCCCCCGGGGGCCTCCCTGGACCCCGTGCGAAGAACTGCACTGATCTACAGGAATGTTGATTCGATTCCCTTAATCTTTACAAGCTCTACTTGAGCTGGCAGAGAAATTAAACCAGGATTAAGATGGTCGACGATCAAGTGGACAAAAAAACCCAAAAACCAAAAACATAGTGTTCCTCACCTGTCAGCGCTTTCTCATAGTGCTTCCCCATGACGACAAAGTTCTTCAAACTGGGGTTAAACTGGTCCAGGATTCCCTGCACACACATACACACATCTCAAAAACATCACCTACAACCAATTTCTACTCTATATGGCTCTTTACCACCTATATATATATATATATATATATATATATATATATATATATATATATATATATATATATATATATATATATACTTTATCGGCAGATGCAATGGCGATACCAGTAGCTCCTAGCTAGGGTTAACATTCATTCACGTTGACCAGCCAACCCGACACCGACCGGAGATCTGACACACACCTGCTCTGATAGAAAATCTTGAAAGGACTCGTATTTTCACAAGGACCAGGTGAAGAGGAAAATCAGGGGGAGGTGACATGGGAGGAGCCCATACATCTTAAAACAGGAAGCGGGATGTACCTTGTAGACGCTCTCCGTCATTTTGTTCACCTCGTCAGACCTCGACATCGCGTCGCCGTCCCTCGCAATATTCCTCCGATCGCAACCCGGGATGTTGGAATGAAGCCACGTCAACCTGCAGAGAGAGAGAACAGCATGTGTCAGCACTTGTGTCCCTACAAACACATCCGTACGGAAAGCATTCGCTGAAATCGTTGATTTATCAACGATCATACGCAGCGCATCTGAGGAGGGGGTACCACTCCTGGGCCACTGAGCAATGCACATAACCATCAACTGCTCATAAGGGAGTCTGCAAAATGCCATAGATCTAGCTTAATGGTTTAAACATTGGACTTTTTTGATCCAAAAGACATGAGATCAAATCCCAGCCACACTAAACTACCACACATGGGTCCCTGAGCAAGGCCCTTAACGTCAAAGTTGCTCAGATGTATAAAGGACACACATGTAGGTCGCTCTGAAAAAAGGCATCTGATAAATTCAATTATTGTAAATGACTTAGGTTGTAAGTTCAAATCCCATTCACCCCAAGCTGCCACTTCTGGGCCCCTGAGCAAGGCCCTCTACCCTCTAATGCTCATTTCAGGATAAGGGTATCTGCAAAAATCCATAAATGTAGCTTAGTTGTTAAGGCATTGGACGTTTGGATTCGAAAGTCATGAGATCAAGTTCCAGCCACACCCAGCTGCCATTCCTGAGCCCCAAAACAAGGCCCTCAACCCCGTAGCTGGTCGGGCACATGAATGAGACAAATGCAATTCACTCTTGATAAGGGCGTCTGCCACACGATTTCCTGAGCGAGCCAGTTGTTACTATAGAAACGATAACGGTACAGTAAACGCATCCAGACAATCTGAATGAAGAATTCCATCATTCCCAACCTCTAGAACCTGCCAGGAACGCACCAGAAATGGGAAAGTTATCCGATATCAATTTCATAGACTGTGTGTGTTTTTCGCACTGAACCAACAACTACTTCCAGAGTTTTCCGTTGGGAGAGATGCTGGAATTCCAGGGTGGATTATCTGCTCAGACAGGAGAACTCGGAGCGACTTTGCGCACACACACACACACACACACACACAGACTCACACACACAGACTCACACACTCAAACACAAACATACTCTAGTTCTACTGAACTTTTCCAACAAGATGAACAGCACCTGTTGATCTCTTCGGAGAGTGTGTGTGTTTAGTGCCTGCATGTGTGACACTCACCGCCTCCAGAAAATGCATCAACTTCAATTTCCTCTCCGTCTGTCTCTGTGTCTCAGTAATCCAATTAAACTAATCAATTAAATCAATCAGTGGGTTGCCAAATATAAAGAAAATATTTCCTGCTGTGGCACCGCGAACCTGTGAGCTCTCCTGTTCCCCGTCCCTCTCACATGTGCAAGTGCCGGACAATGTCCTCTCTCTGTCTCTTTCTCTCTCCCCTGTGGGCGTCCCGAACGGACAACACAGTGCACTACGTAGGGAATGCCTCCTACGTCCATTCATTTCTGCTCCATCTAGTGCACTTCACTGAGGCGCATTTGCTATTCAGCACCCTTGGCTCCCACTTTCCCTCCCTCTTGCTCTCTCTCCCTCTATCACTCAGGGTGAATAACAATGAGCCCCAGACATGGGCAGTGAGCAGAATAATGACCAGGGCTCACTCCCAAACATGTCTCTTCTCCCTACTTTAAACAAGGATCATCAGCACTCCATTGAGGGCACTTGTTCGTTAAAAAAAAGGCATTCAGACAACAGCCTGTGGTCTTTAGAAAACCTTACATCCTTCAGGACATCCTCCCCCATTCTGCCCTTTCAAATTCATTCACACGGTTTGGACTCTTAGTGTGTATATATGTGTGTGTGTGTGTGTGTGTGTGTGTGTGTGTGTGTGTGTGTGTGTGTGTGTGGGAGACCTATGAAACCAGCTGGTTCCTGGTACCTAGAAACTCCGTAGGCCTCGTGTGTCCTGATGACTGACACTGGAGACTCCTTCCATTAACGTCTACTTACAGAAAACTTCTCCGTACAGGGACACAGGAAACACACAGACACACACTTCACAAGCATGACACGTTCGCTTACTAATAACCCTCACTTCATCCTTAACCTCTTCCGACCCTCTTCATCCTCACGCTTTGAATACAGACGAAAGCCTGGAGGTCAAAAAAGGTCGTACTTTAACATTAAAACCTGGGAGGTGAAAGGTAACAGAATGAATGCTGGAACAAGGCTCTAGATCCTGTACCTCTAGATCCTGTAACCACCAAAATCCTCTATAGTCTACACACAACCGGCAATTAAAACCGTCCGTGTGAAAACAGAGCAAAAGTTTGGTGTCCTGATGATTTATGTACGGTGGAACCCTGGATTGAGATTAACGGCTCGACTGAGACGACTTTACGAGTTTACACTATTTCCTATGGGAAACATTTACAGGAATATTTTGTCTTCATGCTCTATGTTGAGTCGGGTTTCACTAATAATAAACATACATTTGCATAAAGCCTCCATATTCGTCCATACCGATGTTGATTAGGGTATTAAAAACTTGAAAAGTGTTCATTTAATAACTCAATATACAGCCATTATTTACTAAATAACTGCAACATAAGTGAGTACACCCCAAGTGATAACAGCTGTATGGCATGTGACCGTGCAAAAGCCGCACGTCCTGTTTACGATGTTTGTTTTTGTCTGTTTGACAGGACCAGACAAATTTGTGTATCTTGTATTAGAGCAGTAAAAATTTGGTGCTTTGAGTCCAATTCTCTCATGCTGACCACTGGATGTTCTACACGGCACCTCATATGTATATATATATATATATATATATATATATATATATATATATATATATATATATATATACAGTGAGGAAAATAAGTATTTGAACACACTGCTATTTTGCAAGTTCTCCCACTTAGAAATCATGGAGGGGTCTGAAATTGTCATCGTAGGTGCATGTCCACTGTAAGAGACATAATCTAAAAAAAAAATCCAGAAATCACAATATATGATTTTTAAACTATTTATTTGTATTATACAGCTGCAAATAAGTATTTGAACACCTGTCTATCAGCTAGAATTCTGACCCTCAAAGACCTGTTAGTCTGCCTTTAAAATGTTCACCTCCACTACATTTATTATCCTAAATTAGATGCACCTGTTTGAGGTCGTTAGCTGCATAAAGACACCTGTCCACCCCATACAATCAGTAAGAATCCAATTACTAACATGGCCAAGACCAAAGAGCTGTCCAAAGACACTAGAGACAAAATTGTACACCTCCACAAGGCTGGAAAGGGCTACGGGGAAATTGCCAAGCAGCTTGGTGAAAAAAGGTCCACTGTTGGAGCAATCATTAGAAAATGGAAAAAGCTAAACATGACTGTCAATCTCCCTCGGACTGGGGCTCCATGCAAGATCTCACCTCGTGGGTCTCAATAGTCCTAGGGAAGGTCCTTCCTGCAGTGTGTGCAAACCTGGTGAAAAACTACAGGAAACGTTTGACCTCTGTAATTGCAAACAAAGGCTACTGTACGAAATATTAACATTGACTTTCTCAGGTGTTCAAATACTTATTTGCAGCTGTATCATACAAATAAATAGTTTAAAAATCATACATTGTGATTTCTGGATTTTTTTTTTTTTGATTATGTCTCTCACAGTGGACATGTACCTACGATGGCAATTTCAGACCCCTCCATGATTTCTAAGTGGGAGAACTTGGCAGGGTGTTCAAATACTTATTTTCCTCACTGTATATATATATATATATATATATATATATATATATATATATATATATATATATATATATATATATATATATATATATATATATATATATATATATATATATATATATACACACTGGAGTGCACTAGAGGGCGCTAAACACTCATTAGTAGAGATTTTGTTTCTCGGATTAGCATGAGGCAAAGAGCCAATTAGAACAGAATTTGTGTGCACTGTTATATACAGAGGAAGGTGTGTGTGTGTGTGTGTGTGTGTTTCTAACATCTGGATCCAGTGTCTTTTCCTTCCTAAGTGAATTGAATGTGAATCTGACCTTCTTCTCATTTCCAATCTGCTGGGACAAAACACTCACACTGGGAAACACAGAACACAAACTCACCCACACATGAATGTTCTCCATTTGTGTCTAATACAAGATTATAGCTGCTTAACAGTCCTGGGTCTTCTTTGTTATGTTTTTCGTTTTTACAATTTGCATCGGTTCACACAACATTTTGAATAACAGATTCTGAGGAGTAAGGGAATTTGGAATATGTGTTACCTCATATTTATACCCCTGTGAAACAGGAAGTCTAGTAATGTACTAGTAATGCAAACTATCAATAAAATAAATTGTGTTTATATGATGTTTGAGGACTGTTATAAAGATTTAGACTAAACAACTAGCCAGTAGCTAGCAAGGATAAACGGCTAGTCAGTAGCTAACTTGTCAGTCAGCTAACTAGCATTCCATATTGTTCCACATTATTTATTCTACACATTTCTGCTTTCTTGGCAAATAGTTTTGATGAGGCAGGGGGCGGGGCATATATTTTTCCCCTCCTAGTTCTGACCCTAATCTGTGGCCATCTGTCGGCCGATTCGTTAGATTAGCTCGATTAGCTCGCTAAGACCGAGCGTTCCTCAAAATGGCCGCCCGCCACCAGGTTACTGTACAGGAGGCTGAATATACTCTGTAGTACATCTGGCAACAATAAAGATGTTTACAATAAAGCACACACACACACACACACACACACACACACACACCACACAATCATCCTACACCTTATTTTGTAATTAACGCATAAGGATGCTTTTCTGTACATTCTAGAATGTTGTTATGGTGACGGTAAAAATCTGGATTGTCATACATTCATTTCCTGAAGTAATAAAAACATAGTTGTGTGTGTGTGTGTGTGTGTGTGTGTGTGTGTGTGTGTGTGTGTGTGAGAGAGAGAGAGAGAGAGAGAGAGAGAGAGAGAGAGAGAGAGAGAGAGACAGTATGACAGAGGGAATTAGCTCATTTACCCAGATTAAGTCGAGCCCAAACCATGGACACACACACACACACACACACACACACACACACATACAGGACCCACAGGACAGGTAAGAAACTTCACGCTATCATTACACCAATGGTTATACAAATATCTATATAATCTAATGATGTCCACTCCATACTGCTCTCTCTCTCTATCTATCTCTCTCTCTCTCTCTCTCTCTCTCTCTCTCTGTCTATATATATTATATTTTTTAATTATTTTTAATATGTCAACTGTTCAAATGTTGATGATCACAAATGTTTTTTCAATTTGATTTGATTCGATATTATTATGATTGCATATTATTGTCCTATTTGGTTTTCTAAAACAAATTATATATATATATATATATATATATATATATATATATATATATATATATATATATATATATAATTTTTTTTTATAAAACAAAGGTTTAAAATCATTTCCTAAAAGTTGCTACACAAATCCGTACGAATTTGAGAACTACGTTTTCATCTTAAAAAATCGGCCACGAATACACTTTGGAAGGCCAAAACGGAAAGGAAAATATGTATTTTTAAACGAAACGTGTAGACATGGCCAAAAGGTGGCGCACTCGCTCGGTGCAGCCAAAAGATCGGCGCTAGACCTTACCTGCACAGCTGCGACTGGTTGTAGGGCAGCATTTGCCATGACAGTACAGCGCCCCTGTGTGAGTAAAACGCTTGGAAAATCCGAGTTTTTGACTCACATCAGAGATTGTTTAATATGGCCTTAAAAATCGTCTCCCTTTCAGCCGTCTCATACGATGTGTCTCCCGTCTTTCCGTTACTATCTGGTGAAGCAATTGTGGACAAGCAATCGAAATGGATAGCTGAGTGTGTGTGTGGTATGAGTGTGTTGGTGCACTGCACTGTGGTGTGAAATATTTACCACGCTTGCATTTAAAAGGTGTGCAAGCTGTGTAGATGTGTGTTTGTGTGTGTTGAAAACTGCTTTACGAGGCCTTGTTTGTCTTTGCAGGAGGGTATTAGTGTCAACTGAAGGATTAACAACACACACACACACACACACACACACACACACACACACACACACACACACACACACACACACACACACACACAGGCAGTTCCAACACTTCACACTCAAGGCCATTTGGCAGAAGAAAGAAATCCTTACAGTCATATTAATCTCCCCTGCACACACACACACTCTAAAGAGGAGTGTATTCTGACCAAGCAACTTTACTGAATTAGTGTATGGTAAAGAATCAACCCCGATGTAACACATCCCAGAACACTTCAGCACAAATGAGACACGACTCCTTTCACACACCCTCCGCGAGGAGGACAAGGATGGACGGATGGGTTTGCGCTGTCCTGGTGTGTGTACTCCTTACCTGTGGAGAAGTCTGGGGTGCAGAGTATGAGCTGGGCGATCACCCACGCTTCATTTGCACCCCCATTCCACCCGACGCTCCCTGTCCTTCATCGGCTAGCACCGGGCACCGTGGTGACCGTCATTATGGAGAGCATCAGGGCGAGCATCACAGCAGGCACCACAGTGGACGGTACACTGGTTATCACAGCGACTCGTTGTTTGGCGAATCAGATGATGCCACGCCCACCATCTTGCACCTGCGTGAGAGCCTGGTGCAACAGAAGGAGACCATTCTGGACCAGAGGGAGACAATTCGCGAGCTCACTTCCAAGCTGGCGCTCTGCCAGGGCCTCGGGCATGGCCTGGGCGGACCCGAGCATGGACACGCCCAGTACAGGCGTTACCACACCAACAGAGAGCACACGGGCGATACTGGCGAGACAATAAGCTTGTCCCACTCAAGCTCCCCGGAGCAGATGAGCCACATGCTGGAGACATTAAAGGAGAGACTGGAAAACCTGCAGGTAAGAGATGTATGTAATATATAAATGTGTTAAACAAACCCCAGAATATGTTTGAAATTTTCAATTGTCCAAAGGAGCTCCAATTGTCCAAAGTTGAGCTTTGATGCCAGCTTGGCAATTTCGCAACGTTCTTTTATCAGATTTATGAGGTAGTCATCTGGAATGGGTTTCAGGTCACAGGTGGGGCTTGTCAAGATGAAACAGGCTGTCATGAGGATGGTCCCAGGAAAGAAAGACCAAGAGCTACCTCTGCTGCAGGAGAAAGTCTATTAGAATTACCTGCCTCAGAAACCACAGAGTTACATAAATGATTTTCGGAGGTCGATATTTCAGCATCCACTGTTTAGAGGAGACTGTGCGAGTCAGGCCTTCATGATCAAAAAGGGTGGCTGCTGTGAAAAATTTGAAATATAAACAATATTCTGGGTTGTATATATATATATATATATATATATATATATATATATATATATACCTAATTTCATATGTTTGGACGTCTTCAGTATTAATGTACAATGTGTGTCCAAAACGTTTGTAAAATAGTCTAAATGAACTTGATGTCGAGCCACGTGTGTTGTCAGATGCAGAACACGTCCACGGCGTACTCCGTCTCTCTGAAGGAGCTTCTGCGGAGGAAGATCGCCGCTCTCGAGCAGCGGCTGCTGCATCACACGGAGTCCATCGACGATGTCAACCATCCCCACGGTGACAACGAGGACGACGACGTTGACCACCACGACGGGCAACGTGATGGTAACGACAATCGCCATGCCGAAGGGAGCCCCCCGGCAGCACACCACTCGCAGGATCGAAGTACGACGCGTGACGAGCTGGACAAAGTGCTTAAGAAGCTCACCCACGGTGTGTCCTCGATTATGCCTCGACACATACACGTCCAGAACGTATGAGGTGCTAGCTGTTTTATTCTCTATTTAGGTTCAAGGACGAGAAGCAAATCTTCCAGGAGCTTCCAGATTGGCTTCCCCATGCGCACCAACTACATGTACAGCCGGGTCAAGCGAACGGTCAACCGTGAGATGTATGCCATGACGCTGTGCATGTGGCTGAAGGGCGGAGCCTCTGGTATCGGCACGCCCTTTTCCTACTCCGTCCCCGGGCAAGCCAATGAACTGGTGCTGATTGAATGGGGGGACAAGCCGATGGAGCTACTCATCAAAGACACAGTAAGACAGACGGGGGTCATGTGAAAAAATGCTGAACTCTGGTTGGTTTACAGAAACATTCATTTACTTTGAGGTTGCCCTTAACTGATATGTGTGTGTTTAGGCAGTGATATTACCCCTCTCGCTGCATGATGGGAAATGGCACCACATGTGTGTCACGTGGTTGGCACGGGATGGCATTTGGGAAGTTTATCAGGACGGAGCAAAACGAGGTTCGGGGGAAAATCTGAATGCCTGGCAACCCATAAAACCTGGAGGAGTATTTATTTTGGGGCAGGAGCAGGTAACTTGTGCACCACACACACATTTTAACACACAGTTTAATGAATAACCCTCAACCATATGTGTGTTTGTGGATGTTAGGACTCCCTCGGCGGACGCTTCGACGCCACCCAGGCGTTTGTTGGCGAGATCTCGGACCTGCAGCTTTGGTCTCACACGCTAACACACCATGACATCTACAGCCTCGCGTCCTGCCACGGTCACATGACCGGTGACATCATAAGCTGGGCGGAATCTGTGGTGGAGCTGCACGGGGGCATCACCAAATACCCGTTTGACCCCTGCCACTGAGGACCTCATGCAGTGTCAGGGTGGGAACAGTGATTCCGCCCAGTCACATGGGTTAGGGGTGTGTCCCAAATCGCTCAACTCGCTCCCTTTACACTACTCTGTAGAACCTGTTTGTGTAATCTGTATGAGAAAGAAAGAAATGTATTTGAACAGAAGTAGCTGAAACAGTAGCTAAAGGTGAACTGAAAAAATACAGCAATACCAAAGACGCTAAAGAGTTAGCATGAGTCGACTGTTACTGAACTAGTTTTATGTTCTTTTATTTTTACCCCCATTAAAACTTCTACTTCCTTTTAAGTGCCCTCTGAGTGCCCTCAGGGATAAAGAGATTATACACTATGTGGCCAAAAGTACTGGGACACCATTTACTTTTCCACCCATATGTGCTTCGTCCCCAAACTGTGACCACACAGCTGTACAGGGAAAGAAGGAAAGAAAGAATGAAAGAAAGAAAGAAAGAAAGAAAGAAAGAAAGAAAGAAAGAAAGAAAGAAAGAAAGAAAGAAAGAAATGGAAAAAAGAAATGGAAAAAAGAAAGGAAAGACATACAGAAAGAAAAGAGAAAGAAAAATAAAGGATTCAAGTGAGGAAATAAAAAAAAGAGAAAGAAAGGAAAAAAGAAAGAAAGAATGAAAGAAGACAGGACAAGTATCTGGCATTTTCTGATCGGTGTGATATTATAAAGGGAGCAGAAGGGGGCGCCAGAGCGGCGTAGCAGAGTGCACTAGGTAGTGATCCCTACACGCTGTATTATATCGGCGTAGTGCACTAGGTAGTGATCCCTACACGCTGTATTATATCGGCGTAGTGCACTAGGTAGTGATCCCTACACGCTGTATTATATCGGCGTAGTGCACTAGGTAGTGATCCCTACACGCTGTATTATATCGGTGAAGTGCACTAGGTAGTGATCCCTACACGCTGTATTATATCGGTGAAGTGCACTAGGTAGTGATCCCTACATGCTGTATTATATCGGTGAAGTGCACTAGGTAGTGATTCCTACACGCTGTATTATATCAGTGAAGTGCACTAGGTAGTGAGGAAGTAACCCTGAGTCGCTTTTTTATTATTTTATTTTTGTCTATAATTATGAATTTCACGGTTTTAATAAAACGTAAAAAAAAAAATTGTTATTCGTGTGTTTATGTTTTTGTTATAAAAAAGCAGCAGGGGGCGCCAGAGCGGCATGACAGAGTGAAAAAAAGAAAAAAGGATAGAGGAAAAAATATTTGTAAAAAGATGGGGGGCTAAGAGAGAGAAAGAAAGAAGAAACAAGGAAAGGAAGGACTGGAAAAGAAAGCAAGAAAGCAAGAAAAAGAAAGGAAGGAACGGAAAACACCGAAACGGGAAGGAAAGACAGAGGCGGGATTTATGATGTCATTTCGGTCTTTTATTGTCACCGTGTTGTTTCTCTGCTACACCGAGAAACCGGTTTCCTGTTGTACGTTCGATCCGAAACCGGTGCGGCCTCGTCCCGAATACCATGTAGTGCACAGAAACCACAATGTAACACTCCGTGTAGGGCACTTGGAATACAGAAACACCGTTTTTATACAGTTCTAACAATGTTCGACAACGGCTACGCTAGACTGAAACGTTTTAAATAAGAAGAATTGCGCTAATCGCCCGCTCACTGGGAAGAAGAAAAAAAAAAAACTTTCACGTGGCGACTGTTGCTACGCTGCTATGCTTCATTCTATTCAGTCAGTAGCTTCGAACTCGAGGCGAATTACAGAACAGCAATATTAGCGATCCATATTAAAATTTTTGTTCCAAGTCATTGGCGTAAAACCGGAACAAACGTGGAGCGCTAATAACGTGAGGATGGAATCCGCTCAGGTTTATTACAATAATAATATTATTCCAAAACAAAAAAACATGCGAAAAAACGAAACAATAAATTAACACGCGTCCGGGAAACAGTACGCGCGTACGTATATACAGAAACAATAAACAGATACAAATCAAATGAAATATGTTTAACACGTTAAAGCTGCCATAAAACTCCTTCAAAGCCCCCCGGAGGTGAGTGTGTGTACTTCCGTTTCCTGTCTGTTGAAATTGTACGGTTACTATTTTGCGTCGTTTTTTAAATTGTCACTGCTACGTTATGCTTGGGGTCCCGCGATCTTTGTTCGTGGCTCGGCGTTCGTTTGTCTTTCAGGATCTCGTCGCTGGTATCGATTGGCGATTCGCTGGTAGCGCTGCCCCCGCCGGATGCAACTCCCTACAGCACCCCGGAGGGCCTTGCTCAAGGGCCCAAAAGCGGCAGCTTAGCGATACCGGGGCTTGAACCGCCACCCTTCTGATCAGTAACCCAGAGCCTTAACCGCTGAGCTCCCACTATTTCTATGCGATAACATTAAACGGAGGAATAACTCGAAAGGGTGTTCGGGAAGGACTAGGTCTTTTGAGCCTGCCTTTGTTTTCCTGCCAATTCCAGGGCGTAACCCTGGCGCTACTTTTAGACCTTTATTTTCCCGTGGACGGGAACGAGGAGGCCCTATTCACAAAGCTGTGCGAACACCGCCCCGCCCCAGCAGACCTGACTTCCTGTTGTTGAACACCGAGAGGTCGCCTGCATTCCCCTGGATCCCCGCGGGGACCTCGCTCTTTCGGCTTGTGGTGGAAATGAAACCGAGGCCTACTTTCAGAGGCGCAACCCGCTAATGACGCGAAGGTGTGGGACTAGGAATCGGTCCCATGTAGTGGAAAGACGACCCCGAAATGGCCCCGGCAATTTGATCTATTCGATACTGAGTTGGGACTACATAGAGGGACTCGATATATTCCCGGCTATATTGCGATTTGGAGAACAGCCGAGGAGCCAGGAAGTCTGAAAAGTCTCGATTGAGACAATGCCCTAGACATGGCTCCCCAAATGGCTCTAGAAAATAGAATTGGTGATACTGATATCGAGTTGGGAATATACATAGGGGACTCAATATAGTAACAGACATATGGACCACTAGTTAGCACGTAGGGGTTTGGAGAACAACCAAGGAGCCAGGAAGTCATCAAGTGAGTCTAGTCCTTCATGTGTGGGGGAAAAAAAAAAAGATGATGGTGTGTGTGAGGGATTCGGCGCAGTGGTGATTCACAGTATCTGATTATGGAGAAAGGAAGACCAGCAGTAGTGCGCACTAGTAGTGTGTACTGAACGTAGTGTGCAAGTGTAAGGACATTTGAATCAGTAGTTGTGAGTCGGGCGATGAAGATGATGAAGATAATCTCGGGTCATCCGTCGGCCTGGTCAGTAGTGCGCACGCGCGTTACAGACTAACACTTCCTGTTTTCGGTGTACGTTTTTTTTTTGTTTTCCTCCAATCGACAGTCTTCATGAATATCGAGGTCTAGGAGATGGAGGAGGAATGAACGAAGGATAAAAGGGATGGGATGAAAAAGGAGGAGGAGACGGAGCGTGTTCCCTTAAGCCTGCTCTTCTTTCTTTTTCAAGGAGATGCGCTTCTTCCTTGCAGCCAGCATCTCGTAGAAAGGGTCCACGCTGACCGCGGACCTGAGACGCAAAAACAGAAGAAAAGAGACATCTGTTAGGGACGTTCATGCTATTGGTGCTCTCAATCGTTCCAAAAAAAAAATAAAAATCCTCTCAGGAATCCTTCCTGGGTTTGATGCTAGTTCTCTAATTCGGAAAACGTTGTCCGCAAAAGCTAGCCAGGAAGTTTAAACAGCGTTAGCCGTGCTAACAAGCGAAGCAGATACACCAGTTTTTTCTGACTGCGATTATGGTGCACGCTGAGGGGACGCTAGCGAACTAGCAGCGATGATTTATATCTACTGTCTACGATCAGAATCCCTACACACAAGCTTATTCGAATAAACATTTGTCACAATCCTGTCAGCTTAGCGAGCTAGCTACAAGGGGGAGTGGTAGCTCCAGCGGTTAAGGCGCTGGGTTACTGATCGGAAGGTCGGGGGTTCAAGCCCCGGTATCGCCAAGCTGCCACTCTTGGGTCCTTGAGCAAGGCCCTTAACCCTCTATGCTCCAGGGGCGCCGTATCATGGCTGACCCTGCGCTCTATGCGAAGAACAAAATTTCACTGTGCTGTAATGTATATGTGACAAATAAACGCTATTCTATTCTTCTATTCTAACCACACGATTCTTGGGAGGACAGAAATCCTGTCAGGTTAAATAAATGTTAGCTAGCTAGCTAGGCATGAGCAATTCCTGTCAGATTACATTAATTTAGCAAGCTGACAAGGAGGTACTAGTGTAGATTATGTGTAAATATTTATCAATATGATCCATACAGAAAATAAATCCACTCAGATTTCCTGTCAGATAGCCATTATTCACCTTGTTTAGCTAGCTGACCGGAATTAGCCGTAAGTATTCAAAAAAGTAGTCAAAGCTCCTCTAAAACACAGGGAGTTTATAGTGTATGTTAGCTATTTGGCTAATGTTAGCAGTGTAGTTTATTAACACCAATAAATATGCGGTAAAAATACACCCGGGAATCCTGTCAGATTAGCGCCAGGTGGCTATGGTGTTGTTGTGGCCCATGTTGTGAGAGTGGATCTGTGGATGGGACACACCCAAAGGGATCGACTGTCATTGATGGTATTTGTGTGGCCTACATAGTGAGTAGGGTGTGTGGGTTGGGACACGCCCAGAGGGATCTACTTGCATTAATGTCTTGTTTTTTTTGATGGCCTATATAGTGAGTAGGGCGTGTGATTTGAGACACGTCCACCGGAGACTAACAGTGGTGTGTTAGTGATGGTGTTTGTGTGGCCGGCATAGTAAGTAGGGTGTGTGGTTTGGGACAAGCCCACAGGGATCTGGTGGTGTGTTAGTGATAATGTTTGTGTGACCTACATAAAAAGAAGAGTGTGTGGTTTGGGACATGCCCACAGGGACCTACTTGCATCATAGCGATGGTGTGATAATGTTTGTGTTGCCTACATAGAGAGTAAGGTGTGTGGTTTGGGACATGCCCACAGGGATTTATTTGCTTGATAGTGATAGCGTGATAGTTTGTGTTGCCTAAATAGGGAGTAGAGTGTGCGATTCGGGACATGCCCACAGGGATCTACTGGTGTGTTACTGATGTTTGTGTGGTCTACATAACGAGTAGGGTCTATGGTTTGGGACACGCCCACAGGGATCTACTGGCGTGATAGTGATGTTTGTGTGGCCTACATAACAAGTAGGTTCTATAGTTTGGGGCACACCCCCACAGGGATCTACTGGTGGTTTTTATGGTTAAAAGTTTTGAAGTACTTGATGCTGTGGATCCATTCGTCCTTCTCCTCCGGCGTGGGGGCGGAGATTCGGTAGACCATGTGATTGCCCTCCACCACTCGTCCGTCAGCTTCCGTTTTACACGCCTTAATGAGTTGCCCTCGGTTGTTGGGGATGTAGAGCTCGAAGCAGTTCTACAACACACACACACATACCAAAATGTACAGCTTCTGATTGGTCGTCCAGCGTTGTTGCGAGTCCATTGGGTTTAAAGAAATCTGATTGGCTGGAAGACTCACAGGTTTGCGTGGATCCTCCACTTCCCGAATGCTCAGGTTCTCCAAGGGGATGATGCCTCTCGGTTCCTTGTCCTACACACACACACGCACGTTTATAATAGCTGCAACAGGGTGTAATGAACCGGTGTGCCTGCGGAGTGCGCACTTACTGTAGTGTACTCAAAGTAATAGAGGCAGTTATCGGTCAGAATGAACCACCTCCTCTTCCAGGTTTTTACTCGTCCCCCTGCGAGAGAAAGAATCCCGTCTTTAATTCTTTTGCCTCGCTTAGAACTTTCTCTGTCCGTCACCTTAAACTAATAAAAGATGAAAAAGAGACAAAACCGCAACTGGATTTGGGACAGAGCCGGAATGGAGCACCTACCTCCTGCAGAGAAGAAACCGCAGGCCAAGCAGAAGAGACCAGAGAGTGAGAGGAACGCAGGAGAGAGGGAGGGAGGGAGGAAGAGAGGGAGACAGGATTAGTGACAGATCACACGCCCTGCCATGCAGAGAACTGAAATGCAGGTCGCACGCGCACACACACACACACACACAGCATGCCGGCATTGATGAAGCCCGATTGCATAAACTCATCATCATGCAGGTTTAAAAGATTCACGAGAGAGTCGCAAAGATCTCCGGCTCGGGGGCAAAGGGCGCGCGCGCACACACACACACACACACACACACACACACACACACACACACACACACACACACACACACACACACACACACACACACACACACACGTTTACCCAGTTTTAGCAGCCAGCCCTCTCGGTCTGGGTTGAAGAACGTGTGAGTCAAATCATTCCCATCATCCTCTGGGATTTTGAACGGCTCATTCTTAATGCTGTCATACAGATTCTGAGAGAGTGTGTGTGTGAGAGGGGTAGAGGGGTGGAGGGAAAGAAAGAGAGGGAGAGAGAGAGAGTAAGGTACAAAAAAAGAAAGACATAGAAAAAGAGAGAGGGACAGAGGGAGGGAGAGAATGAAGGAAGAAAAAAGAGGAAAGAAAGAGTGGGAAAAAGGGAGTGAGAGAGAGAGAGTTTGGAAAAGGAAAGGGGGGTATAAAGTGAGGAGAGAAACAGAAAGAGAGAGGGAGAAAGAATGAAAAACAGAGGGAAAAAGAAAGAAAAGAGAATGAGCAAGCAAGCGACAGAAGAGGATTGAGAGAGGGAGAGAGAGAGAGATTCATCATCAAATGTACTATTGTGTAACAAACACACTCACACTCTCTCTCTCACACACACACACACACACACACACACACACACACACACACACACACACCGAAGCAGCTCCTCGGGCAGATCTCCGCCCTCGTTAATGCCGCGGTTCATGCTGATGAAGCGCTCCACAGTGGGTTTGTCTCGGACGTTGGGGTTGTGGAGGCTGGTGTTCAGCATGATGATCGCGAATGATAGAACGTAGCAGGTGTCTGGGGAGAAGAGAAGACTTGGTGTGGGTGTGGGTGTGTGGGTGTGTGTGTGTGTGAGTGTGTGTGTGTGAGAGAGAGAGAGTGTGTGTTACCCGTGCTCTGAAACACTCCGGGGTTGCAGTGGCAGTATCTCTGCGCAAACGCTTCCATCATTCGGTCAATCTTCTGAGCTTCTCCGGGCAAACGGAAGCTCCACAGGAACTGCCTGATTCGCACACACCAGACGCGTCACGTCAACACTTGACTTCCTGCCTACTTTTTCTCGTTTATTGGAGTTGCTTCACCCCCCACCCCAATCATCATCATCATCATCATCATCATCATCATCAGCCCCACAGGCCAAAACAAACACACAGGTGTGACGTACCGGAGAGCCTGGACCAGGTTCAGATCCGTAAACTCATGAAGGTCAACAAACGCCTGCAGGACGCGAAGGTTGAACTCGTCTCTGTGTGTGTGTGAGAGAGAGAGAGAGAGAGAGAGAGAGAGAGAGAGAGAGAGAGAGAGAGAGAGAGAAGGTGGAGGTTTGACTTACGTTGGGTTTTATGTTCACAGTACAGTAGTGTGTGTAGAAGACAAGAAGATGGACAGAGAGGATGAAAGAAGAGGATGGAGGAAAGAATGGTGGGACAAGAAGAAGGGAGAGGATGGGGTGAGTGGATAGAAAAAATGGATAGAGAGAGTGGATGGATCAGGAAGATGGAAGGAGGATGGATGGAGAAGATGTAGGAGGTGGATGAAGGAAGTGGATCGATGAAGAAGATGGAAGGAGGGGATGAAGGAGATGGATGGAGGAAGTGGATAGATTGAGAAGATGGAGAAAGTGGATGGACGGAGTGGATAAAGGAAGAAGAGGGAAGAAGATGATGGAAGGAGTGGATGGAGGGGGGAGACAGTGGGAGTGCACGGATGGAGTGGATAGATGAATGAGAGGATGGTGGGTGAAGATAAAGCGACTGGATGGAGGAAGTGGATGGAGAGAGAAGTTGGATGAAGAAGATGGAAGGAGAAGATCTACCGTTCTCCCAGGTAGTCTCCGATGGCGGTCTTGTTCAGCCCCTCGCCTTTATAGAGGAACTGCGCGATTTCCTCTGGAGTATGGCGCAGCAGCTCGTTATCCACCAGGAACCCGATACCCTGAGGGCACGACAAACAAGGGTCTTACACACATCAATACACACACAAAAGTATTGGCACCCCTCCGCGGTCTGCTTTCTCACCTTTTTGGGGTCCATGTTGAACTTTTTCCTTCCCATGGCGACATGTCGACTCTTCTGGAGCGTTTTGCTGCGGACATGAACGCTGATTAGGTTTCACGTTTATCACACACACACACACACATACACACACACACACACACACACACACACACACACACTCACATGAAGCGTCACACACCTGCCCTCGGTGCTGTTCTCCAGGCCTTCCACCTCCATCATGGCCTCTCGCAGCTCCTCTCGCAGCCTCTGGATCTCCAGCAGCAGGGCGCCTTTCCTCCGCCGGATCTCCTCCAGCTCCGCTCGCTCCTCGGGACTGAGATCAGCCGGGACTGATGGGAGATTTAGCGTCCGTTTTAGTAATAAATCGAGACACTCCGTTTTTAATCGCCATTAAAATGGAATTCCTTCCGTCCTGAACTCAGAATCGCTGACTTACTTTTGAATCTATTTTCCATGAATACTGTATTAAATTATTCCCAATAAATAAATTTATGAGGTGAATATCGACGCTTCTGCTAAAGATGATGTGGTGGAGCTGTGGCTCCAGTGAAAGGAGACTCGCTGAATTGTGTTCATTGGGTTTCTTGCTTTATGGCATTCGCAGAGCAGCGTTTCTCTATAATAGTGTCTATAAAGCCGTGGCGTGACGGTATTAAGAGGCGGATCGGTTCAGGTAGGACGCACGGCCTGCCAGCGCTCGTCACGTGAACAGGTCCGGACACGACCTGCGTTTGCTAAAAAAACAGCACCTCAGGGTCTCATGCGTCATTCAGGGCAATTACTCATGATGACTTTTTGATATAACGGAGTAGTTTAAAGCAGATAATCAGACAATATTTCGCTGCGTATCTTATTGTGCTGGTACTTTAAGGACCACGGACAGCTGCCTCCTAAAATGTTGGATATTGTTCATATTCTGTGCGCTGATTAATCATTTGAAATTGATTTTTTTTTCCATATATTTTCAAAATGCATATCCTTACATTTAATCAGTCGATTAAAATAAGACATTTTGACAAGCAAATCAAATTCATTCAAAGCGCCCTTTAATAAGTGAGTCGTTGCGATTGAACCGAATCACCCGTTTAAATGATTCGGTTCAATCGCAATGACTCACTATTGCTCAGGGACGCAAAACAGCGCCGTGGCTTTGTTTTTGGGATGCATTTTGTACGAGAAATCGCGCAAAAACAGGCAACTTGGGTGTCTAAAACGCAGGTCTCTTCATTTACCCCCGGTATAAAGGGCTAGTCCTGTTTATTACATGATTAATACACATTATTACAGAAATAACCCTGAAATTATATTGCCTTGATTACGAATGCAAAGAAATGTCCCTGATTTAACATAACACACACACACACACACACATTTTATTTATTTATATATATATATATATATATATATATATATATAAGCTCTACGACCAATATTTCCTCTCAAATGTGCAAATACAATTCTAAATCCACTCTATGCGCATTGTTATGACATCATAAACGCGCTGAATGTCTGTCATTTTCCCAGCACGTGTATATACGCGTTCAAAAGGAGAATAACGTGGAAGACGACCTTATTTTAACGTCTAGCATAAAAAAGTCGTATTTATTCATTACAAATATAAAGAACGCCGCATCGTTTAGGCTAAGTGCATTTCCCATCCGTATTCAGAAAACCCCGCCTCCTTCGACACGATTGGCTGGGGAGGCGAGAGTCCAGCGATTTCGTTGGTGGGTACGAGACGAGAAGCCGAACTCCCAACCAATCACAGCACGAATTTCCGGAACTGCGGTGGGAATGCCAAACAGGGCATGCTAACGTGTTAGCTCGCTCGGCTACGCATGACAACGCAATGGTTTCGAGTAAACTTACTGTAGTCCAGGTCGTCCATTTTGGGCGCTTTGCTCTTAGGCATATAGGTATCAGAGCCGACTGTCATTCAAGGGCCGAAAACGACGTGTTTTTATATCAAATAAACCCCCCAGTTTAAAATGAATAGGGTGGATTCGAGACAAAGGAGGAGTCGGAGACCGGAAGTTGCGTCAGAGGTTCGCGTCTATATGTAAAGCCTTCGTGCCCTTACCAAGATGGCCGACTGCGATATACGTTTTCCTTTCAAACAAATATCGCAGTCTGCCATCTTGGTAAGGTGACACCATTTTAGATCTAATTCCTTTTAACTGTGGATGAATATAAAATACTATTTTTTCCAATGCTAGCTCAAGCCTTTGATCAAACTGTTTAGAATTAAACATTTAAAACCCTTTTGTTGGTTATATTTTTAGATTAAACCCAACACAAGTTTCAGAAATCCATTCAAAGAACATTGGGAGTGTAGTGTTGGTTTTGAGGTCTGATCAAATCCCATGGTTTTTCTCAACACAAGCTGTTGGTGTGGTTCCAGCTCACAGAAAGAAAGAAAGAAAGAAAGAGAGAGAGAGAGAGAGAGAGAGAGAGAAAGGTGGAGGGGGTAGAGAGACAGATAGAGAGATATAGAGAGAAGAAGGTGGAGGTTTATATTAGCTTTTAGGGTTTTGTTTTTGACAGTACAGTACGTGTGTAAGAAAGACAGAAAGAATGGAGGGAGAGGATGAAGAGGTGGAAGGAGTGGATGGATGCAGAGGATGGAGGAGAGGGTGGAGGGAGAGATGGAAATAGAAGATGGAGGTCCCAAGGTTTCTCTTAAGCAGAAGCTGGTGGTGCGGTCCCAGCCTCGTGGTTCATGTCAAAGACCCGTGTCATGTCTACAACGTAATCGGGCCTGAAGCGGAACCCGTGCGCTGTTTGACCAACATTATTAGCCAAATAACCCATTTCGGTGCGTTTAAATGGATTTCGATGAACAGGAAAGAGAGGAAATGGGGATTTTTGTGGGTCTTTTCACTTCAAGAGGAAATACTCAGAGTTGCTGGAGAACGAGTGTCAGGAAGTGGCCTCGTGTCCACGTCATTACACACGACTCTAAAAAGAATAACAAATAGTCCTGTTGACTCCATGTTGTCAGTTATGTTGCTACAACAGCGCTCGCTCAATCTGATTTCTGGGTCCGGGGAGGTGTTGTTTTTGGACTCTGACACACCGCGGACCGAATGAACTCCTTGGCTGAGCTGATAGAGAGGAGGAAAAGGGCTAGAGGGGCCGAGATAACACAGACATGGCTGTGTGCGAGTGGCTGATTACCGATTACACTCCCTATGTAGGCCTATAGGGGGGCAGTACAAATGTATGTATTACATTTACATAAAAATAAATAAATAAATGAAATTCCCTGAACGATTAAATACGGTGATTTCCAGTCATTGTGCTCCACTTGGTAATTATTCCCGATCAGACGGATGACAGGAAGCGAGTCCGAGACGTGGGCTTTCCGTATTTACAGCTCCTTTAAAGACGTTGATAACCAGTCACATTTTTTTTCCCCTCCAGCTCTTTCTCCAGGAAGTCTTCTAAATCACAGCCCAATGTCACTTCCCCTATTTGGGCCTGTGATTACCCTGCATTCCAATAGACGTAAAAAAAAAAAATTCCACCTTTTCTTCAACGGCTTTTGTTTGGCGCTGGACCGGAAAGCAGCAGCATTCCTGACTCAACACAGGAGCAAAAATAGAACGATTCGAGATTTGGCGCTTGCCAGGCCGCCATAGCGTTCGTATGGTTCTGAAAGCTAGAACTCGTGTTCGCTTGATATTCGAAGGGAACCGCTTTACTTTACTAGTTTTCACACGCTACCCATAATGCACTGTAACTGATTTGTGTATTAACATAGTATGTGAATCCTCTTTTAAAAATCTGGTTCCCCATTAAGTCCCCATTTAACATTATAAGTTCCACTCTTCTGGGGAGATGCTCCTCTAGATTTTTTGTGGAGATTCATTCCATCACATGGCCTGGGGTCAAGTCGGGGTCAGTCTTGAGCAGGAGAGCTTTCACATCTTCCAACCCCATGTGAAGCATATCTTCCTGGCAAAGCTGGCTTTGGGTACAAATCTCCTGTTGGAGCACGTTTGGGTCTCCTAGTTCAAATGAATCAGAATTGTATTTTTCGTTTGGGAAAGAAGCACAAATGGGTGGAATAGGCAGGTGTTCCAAATTTTTCACATTTTGAGGATAAAACTTCTTTTGTTTATACAGAACTATGAACTGTACAATATATATATATATATTTTTTTTTTTTCCTTTATTCAACATTGACTATTAGTGATAATTCCAATTTTATTACAAGCATCTATTAACAAGACATCATAACTGGAGTCATAAAACCAAGCAACAAAATGAAAAGCAGCCCAAATGCTAACAAAAGGTCTGGGATTCCAAGTGTCCGAGTTGTAGCCCTCCCCCAAAAAATATCCTGAAATACACACTTTTCCGGCTTAGCCCTCATCAGACAACGTTGCCTACGTTGGATGGTGTCAAAATTTCAACAATTGAACTTGTTCTTGCTCACGTCCCTTTTTTTTGTCAGTAATTTGAATAACAAAGGAATTAATACGTTAAACGCTTTGATTTGTGGCGGGAAAAAAGCATTTAGTGTTTTGTTTTTTTAAAGTCGATCATTTTAGCTTTAAAATGACTTTCATTCTCTTTCATTAAGGGCTTACAAACATTTCCGAAAGCATCATTCTGCATTAGCGAAACAAATAAAAGGAACGAGTAGCTAAATGTTTTACAATTAGCAAAAAATTGGGTAGGCGTGCGCAGTTTTTATTGATGTTGGTTAAGAAAAAAAAGGGAAGAAATTACATATAAATTGACCAGTTTGTGCAACTTGCATTACCTCGCACGAACGCATGCTTCTGCATCAACAATCAGGCAAATGCACTATTCGATAAAGTTCTATCAAAAGATCAGAGCGCCATTAAATGGCTGCATCCTGTTATGCACAGGCAAGTGCTGATTATCAAAGGTTACGATATTATCACGATACTATATATTCCCAAAAGCAACCATTTTAGTGATCGGATTGCCACCTTCCATAAGGACACTTTCAGATTCATCCAATGACATAGGTCATTCCGTTGCCTCCTGAATTATACAGACTTGAAACTCTATATTCCTTACACAAGAGTCTAAACGATGTAGTGCACCATACAAGAGCTGAGTGTCCTTGCTAACAAAATGCATTTTACAATATATCGTGATAAACCGTACGACTGATTATTTGGCACATACCTAACAGTGAGCTAGACTCCCCTAATACCCCCTGACTAAACTTGATTATAGGCTACTTAAGACATTGTTTAGTATGCACATCTATCTATGGTCCTCGTTAATGCTAATCGCTTTTACTAAGTAAATAAATTGTTTGGATGGAACTTTAATTGAGCGAGTAGAAATAGTGTGGAGAAGTTTGGAACGGTTAAGTTGCCCCTGCAAATGTCAGTCTGGCTTATAAATTGCCACCTGTACAGGATTGGTAGTCACCTCAGATCACATCCCTGAGTAGGGTGTGGCTGAGACAGAGCTCATGAGGGACAACTGGTTCTGCAAGGTAAAGAGGTGTAGTGTATGAAGTGGGAAGTTTGACGGCAAGAGGGCAGGAGAGGGAAGAGAAAAGAACCCCTTATCCAGAGCGACATACATTTATATCCTTCATACAACTGAGCAGCTATGGGGTTAGGATGGCCAGCTTGGTTTTGGTTGGATGTAAACTCATGACCTTTGGACCCAAAGTCCAATTCCGTATCCACTAAACTACCATCTCCCTCCCGGAGACCCTCAGCAAGTTTAAAAATGAATGAGGCAACTAGTAGATCAAGATGCATCCCCAAGTTAGGAGACAAGAAAAGTAGAAAGTAAAACCTGGGGACAAGGCTATGAAGAGACAACCCGTGCTGTAAATTGGACGGTAAAGGAGGCAAAGATTGGCTGACTGGTGCCTGGGTCTAGGCTGGGAACGGCAAGGAGTCAGGCGCAAGATTGCCCCATCGGCATGGTCAAAGATTAGGAATGTGAGTTTCGGCAGTCTGGCAAGTGGCATTAAACTGGATAGAAGTAGATGATGAGTCAGGAAAAGATAAAGTGGGCGATGCTTATAGAGCTGGTGACGTTTGGTAAATCGGGACACAGACCCTAACTGATCTGAGGCAGAACCTGGAGAAGTGGTAAAGAGACAAACCTATTAGTGTTGTGTCTATTAATAAATTAACCAGGATAAAGGGTAATAATCAAGAGATAAAAAAAATGGCAGATACCAGGTATCTGTGTAAAGTAAACAGGGCAGGGTATCTTGCACAATGGGAGATTCTTTGAAATCCAGACCAATTCTATTTCTGGTGTGTGTACAAAGGCAAGAAAATTAGAACGAATCAAGCAGAAAACTCACTTGTAAAGAGATTCCCTCATTCCATTTTCAACTACCAGTAGTTACTGTTTCCACATATAGCTCAATGTCCAACACTTTATTAAACTCCTTGGTGATCCAATCATCCCTTTGAAATGCCTCCCGTTAAAAGCTATTGCTTTAATTACAGCTGCTGGCTATATTTATTCCTCTCTCTCAAAGATGGCCGGACAGCACAGTCACTATGCAATGCAGAGTGTGTAAAATAATCCGCCCACGTTTCAGGTCAGAATCTAGTGATCTTCACTCCTGAGTCTCCCACGATGACACGAGCCATGGATGGATGGATCTGAAGGGGGGTGAAAAAGAATGTAAATCAATAATACCAGTACATTCAAAGTTGCATATTTCAACAATACAGAGTCACAATACTAGTCCACCATTGGGATGTCCAAATTTGTTGCACTAGTATCTCAGGTGTAATAGAAGGTACCATAGTAGCATATGATATTTCAGATATGATGTATAACATAACTAACAGTATGAGGTTCAGGACCATAGGAGACACTATATGGCTAAAGGTATGTAGACACGTCCTCCACTGCTCTGTGAAGGCTTCTCAGGTGTCCACAAGCCATTAGCTATAGTGTACATTTAATTTCTTCCGCAACAAGTTATGACAGTCATCAGTTGGGATTGTACCTGAGCCTGCAGGGGTCCATAAGGCACGAGTTCTCCATCCACAGTTAGCGTCCCACGTGACGACAGAGGTTGCAGGCGAAAGGCTCGAGCGGGAACATGGCTCACGTACGGCGATGTTAGAGACAGATGGGTGCCTCTTTCCATCGCCAGGAATAGACGGAGAAGCGCAGCCCGGGAAATCCCGGCCCTCACAAAAGTCAGGTGAATGAGTCCGTCGTCAAACTGTGCATGCGGCGCCGCAAACAAATCGGCACCCAAATGCGACTGATAAATAGCAAGTACTAGAACAAAGTCACCTTCAATAGTCACCCAATCTCTAGTAGGCAGCGGCTGATCGAGGGGTGGCAAGAGGTCGTCTAGCGGGGGTGGATCAACAGGGAAGGTAACTGGGGGGCGAGGTTTAAGAAGCCCACTAGGTTGCACAAGGTCAAAGGAGAAGGAGGATGAGGAGGCAGAGCTTGGCAGGCTGGTATGAGGGCCAATATTTGATGGTGAGGAAGGAGAAGTTGTGGAAAAAGACAATGAAAGTGGGGGGAATTTGGGTGGTAGGGAATTTGAATTGGACTGCTGGAGAAGGGAAAGAGGGCGGGGCTTAGACACACTTGGTTTCTGGTTCTTGTTCTGGTCCACTGAAGTTTTGGGTTTAGAAAGGGAAAACCGTGAACGACGGAATGGTGAGGAAATGGTGAGGGCTCGCTCTCGTGCAGGGTCCATTGGAAATGCTCCACGAGGGAAGAAAGTCCCGTTCAGGTCCCCACCGTCCCTCTCAAATGCTGGTGTTTCTGCTTCTTGTTCAGAGTCTGCTCCGATTGGCCGGCTAAAGAAGGCAGTAGCAATCTGGCTGGATGGCGCAGAGTTTTTACGAACCACCTTTCGTAGGTCAGGGTTCGAATATGCCTCTTCCTCCTCGTCTCTTCCTTCATCTGCACTATAGTCATATTTTAAATCTCTTGTTCCATCCATTTCATTCCATCTTTCCTCATCTCCTTCCTTATTTGCAAAACATTTCTCATTCCTCTCACACTCCAGTCTTTCACTTGACTCCACACTAGACCCAGATGTGCCCTCCATCTTTTCCTCTGCCTCTTTTCCCTCATCTACATCATAGCCCTCTTCTAACATATTCTGTGTACTGTCGTCTTCTTCCTCCTCCTCGTTAGACTCCAGTTTTCCGTTTGACCTGGCACTAGACCCAGACGTTCCCCCCATCCTCTCCTCTGCCTCCATCTCTCTCTCTCTGTCCTCAGCAAGACTGCTCGCCCTTACCACTCCTCTACCTCTGCCTCTTCCACGCCCTCTTCTCATCTGCCTCTCCCTGTTTCTCTCCTCCCTCTCCCTCTCCCTCTCCCCCTTTTGTAGGCTCCTCTGTTCACTAAGGCCCATATCAGAGCAGGTGCGATGGATGGGCATTCTGCAGTATCCCTCTAGTCCTTCGGTGATGCTGCGAGAAAGGGGTCGATGTGGAGTCTGTGAGGGCACTTCCAGGGTTGCATTTGTCCCTCCAGGGGGCAAATAAGACAGACGACCCTTGTAGGAGCGCAGAGATGCTAAACGCACCAATGTGCCCAGTGTGAAGCGAGCAGAACCCAGCCCTCTGTAACGCTCACTCTCAATGTCCACGTCTGAAACAAAGCCCCAGGCTACAGACAGGAATGAGAAAAGTTTCTTGGGTGGCGAAGGGCATCCGTTCTGATTGGATGACGCAGACGAAGGAGAAGGGCTAGTTGTCACGGACACCAGGTCCATGGGTCGGACTCCGCCCCGGCAAAGCAGGAAGCAGCAGTTGATGAGCAGGGGCTCGCGAAGGCACATGTCATATCTGTGAAGGAAAGACCAAAAAGAAAGTCAAATTGGATTACATATAATAAGATCAGACACTACAGGTAGAGGTAGCATTAGGGATAGATCAGGTAATACAGGTAAGGTTAGAGACAGATCAGGTACTACAGGTACGGTTAGAGACAGATCAGGTACTACATGTACGGTTAGAGACAGATCAGGTACTACAGCTAGAGATACGTTTAGGGTTAGATCAGGTACTGAAGCTAGAGATAAATTTGGGGTTAGATCAGGTACCACAGCTAGAGGTAAGGTTAGGGTTAATTCAGGTAAAGCTAGGGACAAATCAGGTTCTACAGCTAGAGGTAAGGTTAGAGTTAAATCAGGTACTACAAGTACAGATACGGTTAGGGATAGATCAGGTACGACAGCTAGAGGTAAGGTTATAGTTAAATGAGGTACTACAATTACAGATACGGTAAGGGATAGATCAGGTACTACAGCTAGAGATAAGGTTAGGGATAGATCAGTTACTACAGGTAAAGTTAGGAACAGATCAGGTAGTGGTAAAGGTAAGGTTAGGGACAGATCAGGTAGTTAGTAGTTAGAGGTAAGGTTAGGGACAGATCAGGTAGTAGTTAGAGGTAAGGTTAGGGACAGATCAGGTAGTAGTTAGAGGTAAGGTTAGGGACAGATCAGGTAGTTAGTAGTTAAAGGAAGGATAGGAACAGATCAGGTTGTAAGTAGTTGAAGGTAAGGTTAAGGACAGATCAGGTAGTAGTTACAGGTAAGTTTAGGGACAGTTCAGGTAGTAGTTACAGGTAAGGTTAGGGACAGATCAGGTAGTAAGTAGTTGAAGGAAGGTTAGGAACAGATCAGGTTGTAAGTAGTTGAAGGTAAGGTTAAGGACAGATCAGGTAGTAGTTAGAGGTAAGGTTACGGGCAGATCAGGTAGTTAGTAGTTAAAGGAAGGATAGAAACAGATCAGGTTGTAAGTAGTTGAAGGTAGGATTAGGGAAAGATCAGGTAGTAGTTACAGGTAGGGTTAGGGGCAGATCAGGTAGTAGTTAGAGGTAAGGTTATGAGCAGATCAGGTAGTAGTCAAAGGTAAGGTTGGGGACAGGTAGAAGCAAGGCCAGATGAGTTTGGGAAGGTCGGACCAAGTTAGTGTTTTACCCTGCATAGTGGTTAATGGAGCCAGCGAGTGCGTTGCCAGATCCACACGGTAAAATTCCCACTGGAGTTTTAATTGCTTGCTCCCAGTCTGGCCTGTCCATGAGGCCGTTAATCACCTGTACAGAAAAAAAAAACGAACACACATCGACGATGTCACAGGTTTGAAATTAGTAACCAAATGCAGACGGCTTATGTGTAGAAACGTAAACGAGCAGAACCTCGTGCAGGAGCCCGTCTCCAGAAACGATGACGATGCCGTCCCATTCGTGCAGAGAAATCTCTCTGATCAGCTCGCGGGCGTGATTCTGCCGCTCTATCAAATTAAAAAAGACTTGTTTCATTACAAAAAGATTAAACGAATGAACAAGTCTTATAATAATAGGACAAAATAAGGTAATTATGATTCGTGCATATATTATATATACATTTCTTTAAATGATACGTCAAACAATTACAAAGAAAACAATATATAATTACTTAAATATTTTAAATATATAATAATAATAATAATAATAATAATAATAAAAATAATAATAATAATGCTGTACCTGTCTGTATGAGGTTATAGCTGATGTTGGCTTCACTGATCATCGGTAAAATGTGCGTCTGACACCACTGCAGTGCCAAACCCCGCCCGCTGAATGGATTGACCAATAGAAGCAGGCGACGTGGGCGGGGCAACAAGCTTTTGTTTAATTCTGGAACAGGCACAACATTGAAAAAATAAATCGATGAGTTTTTGGAAATTCATGGTTTGGAATTCTGTTTGGTTCACTCACACACACACACACACACACACACACACACACACACACACACACACACACACACACACACACACACACCTGTGTAGACGCCAACATCGATTCCTCTCAGCAGACACTGCACGGCTATGTTCCAGTTCTCCGCCTGCGGTCTGCTCTCAGCCAGGTAAGCACGCACTTGCCGTCGTTTGGCCACACCCCGACGCCGCCGTCCCATCGGGTACCAATAGAGCAGCAATACAGGCGGGGCAGGGGCCCGAGGGCAGCTACACCCAGCCAGTTCAGAAAGAGGCAGCAGGATTTGGGCTTCCTTCCCCGGCCGGGGGCAAATCTTCTGCACGTGGATGTGGGTGTGGGTAAGGGTGAGGGTGTAAGTACTTGACGAAGGGCTCGAGGGTAACGAAACGGTGCCTGCAGGGCTGCTGGGGCCGCTGTCAGCACCACTACTGCTCCCTCCTGAGCTGCCCCCCGAGCTGCCACCTACGCTCCAGACCGTGAACTGAGCCTGCAGCAAAGCATCCTGGGCGCAGAACGAGTTCGGGGACGGACTGCGAGGACTTGGGGAGCGCATTCTGACGGTTGTCGCTTCTCGCCCCAATATCGATCGCTCATGCACAATCCATCTGGGGACAACGGGTTCGACTGACAAACGATCCGAAGTTGTGAAAGGATTTTCGGATTCCGACTCGTTTTTTGTATTCCTTCCAGAAGATCAACACTTTCACGTTAGCGACAGATTCTTCTTGTAGCACGCTGGAAAACGGCGTCCTCGACTCAACTAGAAACCGCGTTTCGTAAATATCGCGCTCTTCCCCCGACGCGTTCCCGTGAAGTCACCGATAGAAGATCGTCCAGAAAATTCGAAACGCTTTAGAAGTTAATTCCGCTTCATTAATCCCGGACGAGAAAAAACTATTTGTGGAGATACGAAACACAAGTTTTGCAGAAGCCAGTGCTTGCTGTATTCTTTCGTCCGAGCAGACAAAATACCGCAAATGTCCAAGATTTCAAAAATCCTTAATGCTACGAATTCAAAACCGAGCAGCAGATGTAGTAAAGATAAAGTCAGTGCACTTTCAGACGATTCCCAGACAGCAGATGAATCGATGGATGTTTTTTTTTGGTGTTTTAGATGAAAAAGCTTGACGTCAGCAGGTGGATCGATCCCTGATTGCACTTATTGCCTCAAGCTAAAAATTTCTTCAAACAGTAAATAAAAAAAAGTTGTCCTTCAGGTCTTCTCAATGTATGGGGGGGGAGTTATAAATAATAAAATCTCACAGCTGAATAATACATATGATAAAAAAGAAACCAAAAAAATGAATTTTTCCTATTAAAAAAATATTAACGAATAAACAGATTCCCATTAGTGTTGGAGAAAAAGAGTGTTGACGGCATGAGGTACGGAGGTGTGGACAGAGTTCGGGTATACCGGCACGTCTTACCGGACGACGGCGTCGCTTCCTGTTACGCCGAGGCCGTATTGCGTCTCGTTCCCGAATACGCAAATTCCGCCGTCCATTTTTTTCCCCCCCCGTTTTTAATGCAGTGCAGAGCCAGAGGGAGGGGGAGGGGTTAGTGATGTCATGGTGTTACGTCATCGGGTTTCCGGGAACTTCCTGCGAACATACGGAGGGACGTCAGAATCGGGGGGGCTAAACGAACTTATGTCACCAAAGGTTTGTGGACACCTCAGCATAAAATCCAGAATCTTTCACATTTAATAATATTAATAATAATAAATCATTTTTATTTTATACAGCGGCTTTAAAAGTTACATCTTATAGCACTTTCCAAGCACAAAAATAGAAAAAAACAAATAGAATACCAATCAACAACAGTTCATAAAAATGTTTTTTTTGAGCACCACTCCTGTGAAAAATCCCCAAACCGCTCCGAAACACGAACGATTCTTATTGTGATTCTGACCGCGGCAGACAACAGGTGCCGACCTTCGGCCCGATGAAGTTGCGAAACACGCTTAACAGACAGGAGGAAAAAGAGCGAGAGACGAGAAGGAAAGTGCTGAATCGGTGTGGGGTGGGGTGGATATTTCTCAAAAGAAATACGCATGTGTGTGTGGCAAGTCTGCGTCCCAATACAAAGTCCGTCGACTTACAGGAGCGTAAGCAGAAGTGCGAGTCGGGGTGAAAAGCGAGACGCACACATGACTCTGACTAATGACCGCAGACGCGAGAGTTCACGTCACACACACACACACACGTGGGCGCGTTCTCCTTTTTTTTCTCTTCGTTATAAATGATCGCAGAATTCTGCATTCCGATTGGTCGGAAAGGCGATCTCTATAACCTGGAGCAGTTAGAATATTTTTTTTTAAAATACACAATAATAATAAAAAAACCACACACAGAGATCTAAATTAGGAGGTTTCTGGGAGGAAGGAGTCTCCAGTGTGAGCGATTTGCTTCGTTAGGACGCGGTTTAAAAGGTTAAAACGCGTCTCTCGAGAGGCATCGTTTCATATTTTTGTGGACGAATCATATCTGCCAGATCTCCAGATATCAATCAGACGTTTTCCTTTTGGTACTTTGGAGTAGACATTGGCCCTGGATGCAGGACGTCTGGTTATCACTCAAAGAGTATAAAAACCTGAGAGATTACGATAACGTCCGGCATTGACGACGGTTCAACAATTCGGTGTCAAAGTGTGCAAAAGAAAAAAAATAAATAAACAAAAAAAATACACCGATAATAAAAAGACCATTGAATGGGATTGTCCAGGTTTTGCGTCACAGGTGATTATGATTATTATTAGTCAATTTGTTATTATGTTTTATTTATTTATTACCCTGTTGATGATAGCCTCAAGTCTTTATCCCCCAAAAAAACAAAACAACAGGAGATTGCTGTATTCTGTCTATTTCTAATTGATCAAATCATTGAGATGGTGATGGAGGAACCTTGATAGCGTTCAGCACCCGCGGTTCGAATCCAGATCCAGGCTCTAAAAGCTGCCTGAGGGTTTCAGCACATATTTATCCAGTTATAGCATCAGGAAATATCAGAAAATAAATCACATCTGGAGAATAGTGTAAGTTGGCACACCGGCCTGTTGGCTCTTGGGCTGTTTTAGGCCAAAACAACAACAAACTACAGTCCGGATCACCAGCATCTACTTTCTAACATTATTTCTAGATCTATTTTTATTTGTTTATTAGAAGGTGTCCGGCTTTGATCTTTTAAACACAGTGAATAGAAATACACAATTCTGACAACAATAAATAAAGAATAAACTTGCCTGCTAATGGTTTCGTCCCGAACACACACACATACACACTCATACACACACACACACACTCATACACACTCATACACACTTACACACACACACACACACTCACACACACTCATACACACTCATACACACACACACACACACACACACACACACACACACACACACACACACACACACACGGAGTGAGTGTCAGTGAGCCGCTCTCGGCTGCCGGAGTTCCGGAAATGTCCGCCAACACGGGGAGGAGGCGGGGCGTGTGTGTCGATGACTGACAGACAGGCGAGCCAATCACAAGTGAGGAAAGGCTCAACGACTCCACCCACTCCCTCATACATATATTATCATATTAATATATATTTATAATTAAATTTGAGATAGATGGATAATAAATAGCAATTATAATGAATGAATTGCATAATATTTTTTATTTAAACGCGCAATATGATATTGGATGTTATGAAATGTGTGTTTTCTTTTAGATTTTAATGTCTGTTTGTTTGTTTTTGAAAGAATAACAATACAAGATTCAGGTGCACAAAGACAAGAGATAGATAATGTAATAATTAAACCAAATACAAATTGATAAATCAATAAGAAAATAAAGGAAGGAACAAAATAGAAAAAAAAAAGAACTAATTAGCAGAAGGAGGGGAAATAAATCATAATGTATTCAATCATAATATATCATATTGCATTTCTATTAGATTCGGTTTACATTTAGGAATGTAGGATATTAAAACATGAATGTTGACAATATTGGAGAATATGTTAATCACTGGCCAATCGGACGTGACGTAACCACCTCTGACTCCACCCACTCCCACCTCTATTCCATAGGTACTTTGTAAGGAAATAAGAGCAACAGGAGTTATGCCTGAATCAACACTGATAGAAAAACAAACCTATCTATCTATCTATCTATCTATCTATCTATCTATCTATCTATCTATCTATCTATCTATCTATCTATCTATCTATCTAATTTCTAAGTTCTTTCTGTCTAATATTTTATAAATACAAGTATATAATAAGTAATAATATACAATAATAATGAATATTACACAGTTTAATTATCACTTGTTCATTCTCTTTAATTCGCACGCAATCAAAAAAACAAAAACAAAAAAAAAAACGGTCCCCGTTTCCGTAAATATAACCTCCGACCTATAAACGCAGCCAATCAGAGTAACGCACTTTGATTGACACTGAAATCAATCCAATCACAACACAGAGAGAAACCCACCGGAGGCGAAAATATACTCGAGAATCCGCTGCGCGTTCTGACCAATCACAAAGCAAAACTATGATGCGGAGGCGGGACAAAGGGGCCGAGGAGGCGGGGCTTGTACGTCCATCTTTATACTGAAGCAGAGGGACGAGAAGAAGAAGAAGAAAAAAAAAAAAAGGAAAACAGGAGTCTGGAAATAGATATATAAAGAATAGATTATCGGAAGGATATTTAATCGGTTTCGGAGGACAGAAACGAATATTGTTCCCCGGTTTTGAGGCGCAGGTACAGGACAAGCACGCGCGCGCTGTTCCTGCAGGCTTTGCTAATTGAGGCGAGCGTTAGCATGATTAGCACGGGCTGGATGACGTTAGCTTAGCATTTCTGCTCGCGCGCTGACACGCTATTAAAATGGCCGTCTGTTGTGGGGTGAATCTTCCCGGGGGCCACTTTCGCTCCTGTGGGGTCGCACGGAGCGGGTTTATTACTCTGAGAGGATGCTAAGCATGCTAACAAGCTAACGTCGGTTGTGCTAGCTAACCCTCAGGTGGGGGGGGTGAGGAGGAGGAGGAGAGGGGGGGGGGGTGTTATGGGCACTGTGGAGGAAAACCAAGTCACGTGACCTTTAACATGATCTTATTAGCAAAATTCTACATTCATCTATAAATCCATGTAATTATACACACTTTTCTATGATATTGTATCTATGTAGAATAATGACGAATTGCTTTTTTACCACGCCAGGGACAGAAGGTATGAAGACAGCATCATAGCCGAGCCATGGCCGATAAAAGAAAACTCCAAGGTAAAGCTCTTGGTCCGGGGGGTCCAGGTTTCGGCCTGGTGGGGTTTCATCCGTCTGTGTTTTGCCTTCGTTCTCTTGACGGACGTGTCTCCTGTCTCTGATCCCAGGTGAAATAGACCGGTGTTTGAAAAAAGTCGCTGAGGGGGTGGAACAGTTTGAGGACATCTGGCAAAAGGTGAGATGAGATGTGTGTGTGTGTGTGTGTGTGTGTGTGTGTGTGTTAGACGTGTGGTATAATTCCATTCCATGTGATGTTCTGAGAGAGGAATTCATCCACGTGTTAGACGTTGTGAAAAGTGTGTTGTGTATCTAACAGCATCACAATGCGGCCAACGGCAACCAGAAGGATAAATACGAGGCCGACCTTAAGAAGGAGATCAAAAAGCTTCAGGTGAGAATCTTTCCGTCTGATCGTCTCTTCCTGCATCTGTCCGTCCGTCTGTCCATCATCCGTGTGGATTATAGATTAATCTACATTAATCTATCCGTCCATCTCTCGGCTTCTGTATCTGTCTATCCAATTCTCTGCATCAGTTGATCTCTTCATCTATCCAACCACTTATCTGTCTGTCCATCCATTTATTTATCTATCTATCCCTCTCTTTCTCCTTCTTTCTATCCTTCCCTGACTCCCTCAATAATTCAATCTCTCCATCTTCATTCCTCTATTCCTTCGTGGGAATTTCTTTTTTGCGTTCCCGTCCCCACTCTACTGTCATTTACTTATTCTTCCCTCCTTCTCCCATCCCTCTTTTTCATGTGAGTACCACTCAGGGTATCAGGGGTTATTATTAGTCCCCACCCCATTACACTAAGAGTTCTTGTAGTGCGCTACACGCGATTTGGGATTGAACCCGGTGCAGGTCCAAGATCATCATGTCCCCCGCTCGTCTCCTCCACAGAGACTCCGAGACCAGATCAAGTCATGGGTGGCGTCCAACGAGATCAAGGACAAGCGGCAGCTAGTGGAGAACCGGAAACTCATAGAGACGGTCAGGAACATCGCTTTTACACGCCGCCCGCGGTTACGCGTCACGAGCAAGTAAATAATCGCGCTGGTGTGTCGTGTTTCCGCAGCAAATGGAGCGGTTTAAAGTGGTGGAGCGCGAGGCGAAGACGAAGGCGTACTCTAAAGAAGGACTGGGCTTGGCTCAGAAGGTGGATCCGGCGCAGAAGGAGAAGGAGAATACGGAACAGTGGCTGACGGTAAAGCGCCCCCTTAGAAACCTCAGGTCTTTCGAAGGTGACGCAGTCGTTCACGTGACCCGCGTTTTGTTTTTTTCTCCCCGTCTCTGTGCAGAACTCCATATCCACGCTGAACATGCAGGTGGATCAGTTCGAGAGCGAGGTCGAATCCCTGTCCGTACAGACGAAGAAGAAAAAAGGAGACAAGGGGGTCAGTGTTTCTCTCCGTCTGTCCAGTCTCTAGTCCTGTCTCACATTAACACGGGACAAACTTGATTGTGTGTGTGTGTAGAAGCAGGATCGTATTGAAGATCGGAAGAAGCTGATCGAGACGCACCGGTATCACATCCGCATGCTGGAGACCATCTTACGGATGTTGGACAACGACTCGGTCCAGGTGAGACGTCTTCCAGGAATGATTCTTTTTTTCTTCAGCTTGCAGCGGTTCTCGTGACACCTCTTTGTCCACGTCTCGCCCCAGGTCGACGCGATCCACAAGATTAAGGACGAGGTGGACTACTATGTCGACTCCTCGCAGGATCCCGACTACAAGGAGAACGAGTTCCTGTACGACGACCTCGACCTCGAAGAAATCCGTGAGTGCGCGGTTTCTAACTTAAAGGCCAAAGAGTAGCGTTTTGGGGTTTTCGTGTCCCTACTCTTTCTCTCTCTTTCTTTCCCTCCCTTTAGCGATGTTGGCCACGTCTCCGCAGGGACACAACGACGAAGAAATGAGCACTCCGACGTCCACTACCTCGTCCTCTCCGATCCCGCCGTCTCCCGCTACGGCTACGACCGTAAATTCCCCTTTTTAGATTATCGAGATTTTTTTTTTTCTTCAACTTTTTAGGATCTTCAGGTGGACCAGGCTTGATTGGACCCGTCTCTTTCTCAAAATTGAGATTTGGGACGTATATTAGAACTAGACTAAAGATGAGGATTGGTTTTACGACAGAGCTTGTAGATGACGGTCCATTGTGATTTAGGACAGGGCCCGATCGTTTCCTTGGTTCATGATTGTGTGTTTATTCAGGAGATCCCTGAAGAGGAGAAGAAGCGAGGTCGATCTGCTGACAGCGAAGTGAGCCAGGTGTTGATCCTGTTTGATCCCAAATATAAATTCATTTAGATTTTTTCCCCCGTTGCGTTCTCATCGTTCTGTTCTCTGTTCTTTTTTTCCCCCACAGTCCCCGGTGAAAAGCAGCAATCCCCTGTCTTCTTTTTCGTCCTCTTCCTCGTCCTCAGGCTTTTCCTCCTCTTCCACCTCGTCCCTGGTTTCCATGGCAGCCGTCGTTGGGGGGACCGCGTCGGTTTCCGGGGGCAACACTTTCCTGGGCAGTTTCAGCAGCGCGGTCCAGCAGCATCCGCACAGCAAGCTGTCGTCCTCGTCGTCCTCGTCGTCTTCATCCTCCTCCTCTTCCTCATCCTCCTCGGTGCCATCCAGCAGCACATCCAGCCCACCCAGCCACCCCAATCTGCCCTCTTCTACTACCCCTTCGGTCCTGCCCACGTCTAACTCGCAGGCTCTGACGTTGGCTGTGGGCAAAGCGGGCACAGCGGTGACGAGCAGCAGTATGCCGGGCCTGATGCCCAGCAACATGGCCGGGATTATTTCCAGCTCGATGCCGACTCCTTACGCCCAAGCGGCAGCCGGCAGCGGACCCACGGGAAATAACAGCGGCGCCGTTTCCACGGCAGGCGGAGCTAACGCTAACACTAATTCTACGCAGAATTCTAACGGGACAGTCCAGATGGGCTCCAACGGGGGCATTTTAGGCCTCGGACCAGCACCGTCAGCCCACCAGGGTACAGCACAGATACCTATCAGCCCGGTGGGAACGGTGCCAGGGGCAGGACCCAGCATGGTCCCCGGAAACGGGGGTAGCATGGCATCGCCAGGGGGCATCATGGGTAATGTAGCACCTGCCCGACCGCCCAGTGTGGTAAAACAGAATGGAGGAACGAGTGAGTGAAGCGTTGTAGAATTATTTAGTGGGCGGGGCTATGAGAGATTAGCTCGCGCTTCAATCTACGAATTATTATAGAATATTGTTAAAATTTGAATTTAATTTGAAAAAATGGCGCATTTTTGCACTGGGTTACTTGACGCCTAATCACACTTTAGCCCCGCCCACCTCAGCAGAAAACGGAGTTAAAACCGTGTTATTGAAATTAGTTTATGCTAAATCTGACGCTGTAAATCTGATCTAAACGATGTTTACTGTCCAGACCCTCTAGCGTACAGCGCCGTGGTGGCAGACAGCAGCTCCGACTCGTCCCTCAGCAGCACCAGCCTATCGCAGAACAGCCAGCCGTCTTCCACCAGCTCCTCGGCCAATCAAATGTAAGCTGACGAACAGGTTTGCCGAACAGAAACGAAACCCGTCTCTAACCTAAACTAATCTCATCTCCTTCTCTCCCACAGTCTGGACAACGGGCCGACCCTGCTGAGCTCAATCACTCTGCCTCCAACGTCTCAGTCTCCTTTGTTTTCAGACAGCACCCCCGGTGGTGGGAGTTTGCTCAACGGCCCACACTCGTATACCCCCAGCACAGAGGCCATTAAGGTTTGTGGTGTAAATGAAAGACCTTTGATGTAAATAATACATTGAATCTCATTCACTTTTAATGTGTGTGTAGGCTCCTGAGCCACTGAGCTCTCTGAAGGCCATGGCTGAGCGAGCAGCTCTAGGTTCGGGGCTGGACGGAGAAATCCCACCACTTCATCTGACGGAACGAGGTACAGTTTTTCTTCTCGCACACACACACACACACACACACACACACACACGAAAAAGTGTGCATTATCACACATGTTGTCTTTCGGCTGCAGATTTGTTTTCGGGCTCCTCGGCCGCCCCTGGCCCCCCGGTTCCACCCCAGCCTGCAGTCACAGAGGTAAATCTCCCACCTACCTTGGGGGCGTGTCCTCTAGGCCCCTCACCCCTCACAAAGGAGCAACTTTATCAGCAGATCATGCAGGAGGCAGCATGGGCACACATGCCCCTCCCGTCAGACTCGGAAAGGATCAGGTATTTACGCAACACACGCACAAACACGGTGCAGAAACGCTCACACACACACTCCTGCAATAATGTGTTTTTGTTTGTGTAGGCAATACGTTATGAGGACCCCATGCCCTCTTTTGCCCTTTCACCATCACACTCCTCCTCACCACTGCGACAGCATCGAGTTCTACCAGAGACTCTCCACCGAGACGCTCTTCTTCATCTTCTATTACCTGGAGGTGTGTGTGTGTTTCAAGTTTATTCCTGTAGTGTTTTACACAATAGACATTGCCTCACGTGTTTAAAAGTAGTGTGCCGTAGTATCACGTTTAACCTTTTGTGTGTGTGTGTGTGTGTTAGACGAAAGCTCAGTATCTGTCTGCGAAAGCCCTGAAGAAGCAGTCGTGGAGATTTCACACGAAATACATGATGTGGTTCCAGAGACACGAGGAACCCAAGACCATCACGGACGAGTTCGAACAGGTCCAGAGTTTTTTTTTCCGGAAGTGGTTTTAACTAGGGTTGAAAAAAAGCCAGGAATTTTTAAGAAACTTTCCATGGGAATAAACTGGAAATATATAAAATTGCAGGTTAGAATATAACTTAAATGTATTTGGAGGGAAAAAAGTGTCACATTTTGGTTAAAACTACGAGATGTAATGCGATTGATGTTGAATTTCTCTGTTGCCACGACCCCAGTAGAAAAAATTCTACTGAAATCGCATTGGTTGTTTTAACCAAAATTCCCATTTTTTTTCCCAGCGAGTTTCCCTCTGTTATAGACTTCCCTGCAATTTAGAAAATTCCCAGTTAAATCCCATGGAAAGTTTCCAATCTTGAATATATGTTAGTTGATATAAATTCCCTTAAAGTCTGCACGGAGAAGTTCCGCCCCTTTGCAACCCTGGTTTTAACGCGCCGGTCGCTTTCGGTTTTATACGCGACCCCCCCGATTGACCGCCGTTCTCCTTCTCCCCCCTCCGCAGGGAACCTACATTTACTTCGACTACGAAAAATGGGGCCAGAGAAAGAAGGAGGGCTTCACGTTCGAGTACAGGTACCTAGAGGACCGAGACCTGCAGTGACACACGGATACGACGCAAAAGCAGACAGTGAGTGAGTGAGAGAGAGAAAGAAAGAAAGAAAGGATTATGGCGGCCGCAGCTGTCGACATTCCAGGAGAGGAGTGCGAGACTGTGTATGAGCGATAGAGATCGGGTCGAGTGCCTGTTTACACACACATCCGTTTTGATTTAAAGCCCCTCCCCCCCTTCGTTAGCCAACACTCGAAAGAAAAAAAAAACTCTAAAAGATCGTCAATACGCCGTCGAAGGATGAGAGAGAAAAAGTCGCGCCACTGTTCGTTCGTGCTTTGACGTAACGAGATCCTGCGGCGTTACTCGCGCACACAAACTAATCCCACTCTATGCAGAAAAAAGGGGCGAGGCCCAGGATAAGCCACGCCCACCCATCTCACCTGGATCGTGATCACAAATCCACGAGTTTCCCCCAATAACAGGGAGGGGGTCGCATTTTACCAAGTCGCCGCAGGATCTCGGAATCCGTACGATCACAAACGTGCAGAGACGCTTCCGAATTACTAACAACATATCAACAAATGTTTTATTTTTTAAACCGAACGCTCGCAGCTTTCGTTCAGGACAGACAGAGAGACAGACAGAAGAACAAACAAAACAACAACAACAAAACAAACGAGCGGACACATTAAATTGCTATGCAATTGAACTCTTCTCGACCTGCGTCACCTAAACGGCGTTATTACGATGATAAGACGATGATTTCTGTCCGTCCTCTCTCTCTTTTTCGAGTGTGCGCACACCCGGTCCCCGTGTCCCATTAACGACGATTCGAAAGAAAAAACTAACCGCTTGATTCGTTTGATATTCCCCCTTTTTTTTCTGCGCTTTCTAGATCTTCTCAGACCCGTTTCTGGTTCTTGCTTACTTTTTTAAAGCATAAAATACCCCTTTAATAAGACATTTCACTTTTCCTTTCTTTATTTTAGAAGGGTAAACAAAACAAAGCGAGCGAAATTCCACCCGAGGCTAAAACAAGAACGTCCAGACGAATAAAACGATGTATTGTTATTTTTATTTGGTTTGTTTCAGCACATGGACTGAAAGGTGCAGCTGATTTGTGTATTTTTTTTTTTTTTTTCCTCCTGAAATAAGTGATGTATAAATTAATTTCATGGCCTTTAGCGAGGCCGAGACTGGAGAGAAAAAAAAAACAAAAAAAAAATGTACAATTTCAATAAAATACTTTTACGAACCCGACTGGTGATGGATTCTGTCCTTATATCGGAAACCGCGTCCGGATCAAACGTCCAATCCGTTTTATTTGCGAAGACGCGTTTATTAAAATAAAGGAAAAAACATGTCGCAAAAGAAATCTGTACATTTTCCTGTCAAGTCATTAAAGGGGGTGGGGGGAGGGGGGGAGACAACAATATACAACAGAAAAACTTCTCTCTTACACACACACACACGTGAAAAGTCCTTATCCAGCGCGATGGTGTGTGCGTTTCGTTCTCACGCTTTGGCTCCTCCCTCTTTCTTGACTTTGAGGAACTCGGCCATGTTGGAGAAATATTTCTGGTTGGCTTCGGCCACCTTCTTCTCCGCGGCCTGAGGATTGACGATCTCCAGACCCTGGAGAGGGGAAACGGCGCAGTGTCTCATTAGAAATACTCGCGGTAACCGTGGCAACCTGCCTGTACTATATGAAATTGCACCGATGGACAAATCAGATCGGTAGGACAGTGTGTGTGTGTGTACCTGTAATGGAGTGAATGCCACACTGGAGCTCGTTCCTGAAGACCTGTCTCTGACGGTGGACTTCCCTCCGTACGTCATGCTCTGTTTCTGCAACGTCCGCTACATGCACACAATGTAAGAACGCGGTTGCTAAGCGACTGGGGTTGAAAAGCTTTCATCGTGTGTGTGTGTGTGTGTGTACCGCCGTACCTGCAGGGATTTGGAGATGCGAGCTTTGGTGGCGTCGTTGACCTGCGCCTGTCTCACCCTGCCGCTGCCCGATTTGCCCAGCTGCCCCAAGCTGAAGCCCAGATCCTCCTGATACGCATCGTCTTCGATCTCACAAACACACACACACACAGTGTTACACAACAGCGCCTTGTTGTTTCGTGGGAGTATTTCTACAGTGTCGTTTAGTTCTGGAACGTGCGCTACCTCGGCGAACGTCATTCTGTTTGCGTGCTTTCGGATCTCCGTGAGTCCCAACCGCTCCTTCATCTTACGATACCTGAAACACGTTATTTATCTATTAAACATTTATTCGGTGTGAAATCGCTACAACGTAACGTCTCCGACACACACGCACCTTCGGCCTCCTCGCTTGGTCCTCGAAGCGTCGAGAGGGGCGGGGAGGGGCTTCACCTGTTTGACGGGCGGCGGCTCCTGCCACTTGTCGAATTTGCGCTCGATTTCCTCCTTCAGGTCGTAACCGACCTACACACACGCACACACGTTTTAACAAAAGGATCGAATTAGCTTTGTGTGTGTGTGTGTGTATAAACGCTACCCACCTTGCCGTCTGCGCTCTCGTGGAAACTGTCCACACGGGCTGCCAGTGTGCACTTGGCCGAGACTTGGCGCGCTGCCTTCCTCCTTAGATCCTACACACACACACACACACACACACACACACGTTAATATCTAATCACTATAATAATGTTACTGAGGTTTTAGAGTGTGTGTGTGTGTGTGAGTGTGCAGTAACCGGAGGCAGGGACTGGACGACGTCGCAGTGGTAGATGTAGCCCGTGTGAGGGAGCAGCGTGGTGCTGCTGAAGCCGGACAGAGTTCTCTTCTGTGATCCCAGCAGCATCAGGTTACACGCAGGCATCTTAGACAGGTTAGTCAGACCTCCTGCGATTCCTGTCTCTCACACACACACACACACACACACACACACACATCAGTGACGGGTCATTCATAAAAAACTATTCGATCATTCTGAACGAGTCTTCAATGTGACTCAGAAGAACGAGTCGACTCAGTGTGATTCGTTCATTTTCAAGAGCAAAAAAAAAAAAAAACACGCAGAATCGAGTCGTTCGAGTTGTTCGTTCTTTTGTCACCCGACACCGTGCAGCCTTCCTGAACGAAATGAACTAAACGACTCCAAAGAAAAAGATTTGTTTATTCGGAGGAACCCGATTCAAAAGAACCGATTCAGTGAAATGATTCGAAAACTATAGGAATATTAGGGAAAAAATAATAAATAGGCGGATCCGATCCGAGCGGCGCTCACCCATGAGTTTGGCGGCCGTCGAGGCTCCGACGATGATGGACAGGTTGGGAGCGATGAAGGACATCCTGGACTCGACGTACTCGTAGATGCGGTGTTTGGATTGGTTGAGCTCGAGCGCCATGTCGCAGGCTTCCTCCAACCGCTGGAGCTCGTCCTCTGCCAGGAGCACGCTGGGAAATGGCAACACAGCATATGACTATAGGAGGGCCCTCTAAGTGTGTGTGTGTGTGTGTGTGTGCGCGCACACATGCTTACCCCTGCGTGGTCGAGGCGGTAACGCTGACCACCATGATGGTGGCATTGGTCAGAATCTGCTGCAGTGTTTCATTGTTCTTACATTTGTCCAGGTTGTTGCCGAGCTCCTACACACACACACACACACACACACACACACACACACACTTTACAATCCACCAGTGTCATAACAATTTGATGCTTGGAATTCAGTAATTTGGGACACAACCCGGGTAGAGATTTGTTTATTTATTTTCCCCACCTTGACGGTCCTGATGTAATCCAGCGTGTTGGGCACCAGCGACTCAAGCTCCGGGAATCTCTTCGAGTATTTATCACGCACAAACTTGTGAATAATATCTGAAAGAAAAACAAGTCCATTTTTACTTCCCCGATCACAGCATACCGTCATGGGTTTTTTTTCGGGCTGTGTCCCAAACACCCCCTCGCTGACTTCCTAGCGAGACGCGGCCGCGCGCCAGAAAAACTCACTCAGCTCATTATCGATCTCCACCGTGAGGTTGTTGGCCGCGACGATGAGCCGGTACTCGGGATCGGCCTCCACTGGACCCGAAACTGTGTGCGTGAGAGCGAAAAACACGGATCAGAACACGCTCACGCACAGTTTGTGTTGCAATTTCAGCCCTCGCTCGACACTCACCGTCTGCGTTTTTACGTGGATTCTCTGCATACTGCACGATCTGCTCCATGATCTCGGAAAACTATACGCACACACACACACACACACACACACACACACACACACACACAGTTAAACATAAAGATTGTGCTCTTCTGCAGCTGGATGAGTCAAACAGTGCACATCACACTGCCGTCTTTCTATTCGTCTAACTGCAAATCCATCCATCAGCCTCTCTTTAGACATTTAGTTTCCACATGACTCTCTGTCCACTTACCTGTCTGTCCATCCCTCCACCTGTCTCTCCATACATCCATCATGTTATTTCCTCTACCTGTCTGTCCGTCTGCCTACCCCTCCACCTGTCTTGTCTGTTCACCCCCACCTGTCCCTCCACCCGTCTGTCTGTTCACCCCCCACCTGTCCCTCCACCCGTCTGTCCGTCCACCTGTCCCACCATTCGTCTGTCTGCCTGTTCCACCACTCGTCGGTCTGCCTGTCTCTCCACCCGTGTGTCTGCCTTTATCTCCACCTGTCTGCCTGTCCCTACACCTGTCCCTCCACCTCTCTGTCCATCCCTCCATCTGTCTGCCTGCCTGCCCCGCCACATGTCCACCTATAAATCTGTCTACAGATCACTTTGTCTGTGTCAATACATCCACCTGTCCATCAATCCACCTGTAGGTCTGTCGATATCTTAACCTGTCTGTCTATCCCACACCTGTCCACCTATAAGCCTGTCTGTCCATCTCCTCTCCTGTCTGTCAATTCCTTACCTCTACCTGTCTACCAGTCGTTCCATCCTCTATAGAGTACACACACGTGTGTGTTTCAGAGCCACTCACAGATTTGCTGTTGCGCAGTTTCGCTATAGAGGTCACGCTCTCTGTGCTGCTGAAGTCCGTCTCCATCTCTTCGGGAATGTCCTCCAGTCCTCCATGTCCCTCTCGGTTCGCGGTTTCTCCGTCGCTCTGCTCTTCTCCGCCCGGATACAGTTCGTCTTCTCCTTCATCTCTGGCCTCCTCCAAATCAGCCAGGAGTTCGTCTGCTAAAGACATCTGAGGAGAACAAAGTTTCACAGAAACGGAAAGTAATAATAATGCAGCAGCTTCAATCCGCCTGGACGCTACTGATTAGCTTTAGAGGAGAATAAATGAAGGATTGTTTTCTATAATAATGAATTTTGGGACACGTACCTCTCCTGAGCGTCTGTGGGCTTTTACTTAAAACTCAAACAAACGAAATATCGACCAAAACTAACGTCACAAACGTATTCACAACGCTGCAAGCGGAAAATGGACCGTCGCACCGGAAGTGCATCACTTACACAAGCAGGCGGTCGCACCGGAAATGCGTCACTTACATGCGGCAACAAGCGGGATTTGTATTTTTTTTTACCAAAATTTTAAAAAGGGGCCCTTTTAATTGATGGTTATATATTTTTATTAAACGTTAAATAAAGAAGCAATGATTGAACACACCAAGGTTTTATAAGCCAAGACAATTTATTTTCATCAAACAGTTTCGTTAAATGTTTCACAGTTTCCTCTCTCGCTCTTTTTTTTTTTCTTTTTTTTTTATTCGAACCTCCCCACAATAATCCATAAGAAACCTGGCCACTTTTACAAATGATTTTTTACACTGAATTATTAAATGAAATATGAATCAGGTTGTTTCTGACTAACGCCTAAGTGTGTGTGTGTAGATGTGTGTTAAATGGGGGGATGGGGGGGTCTTTCTCTTTTTTTATTTGCTTTTAAACATAAAGAATGCGAACACACTTCAAAATAGCGTTTACAAACAGACACGGACAAACATCCGTACGCACTACCGTCCAGCTAAATCGTAGAAAATATTGCGAAAGCTCATGGAGGAATGAATGATCCAGGTCTTTATTTATTCATATTTTTTTTTCGTGACGTAGGGAGCACCTGAATAAAATAATGCATAACATCTGAGACAAAGTAAATGTGCAATCTTTTTTTTCTTCTTTTTTTTTTTGAGGATTTAAATAAACAAACAAACGAACGATCGATCGATCGAACGAATAAATCGTCGGATAAATTCCGCGATCAAAAACACGAGTAAAAAACATAGACGGATGTCAGCAATCTTTTTTTTTTCTCTCTCTCTCTCGTCTTGCGTGCAATCTAATAATAAAGATAAAAGATAAAACAAATCCCGAAACGTACACCGCCGCGATGTCGCTATCGGTTTTTGACGAAAAAAAGGAGCGCTGCACTGGAAAGACAGGATTGGAGGTCTCGGGGGTTTTTGCCTCCGATAAAACGAGAATGTTTTTTACGCTTGCTTGTCGGGGGTGGGGTGGTGTGGTGTGTCTGCAAGACACCGATCGGGCATAACATTATGGCGCTATAACGTTCTGAGTGGTCTAAGTGAAGAACAATGTTGATCTCTTCATCATGGCACCTCAAAGTTGATGTTAGAAGCAGGAAAATGGGGCGAGCGTAAGGATATGAACGAGTTTGACAAATTGTGGCGTCTAGACGTCTGGGTCAGAGCGTCTCCAACACCGCAGCTGTTGTGGGATGTTCCTGGTCTGCCGTGGTGCTCCAAGGAAGGAACAGTGGTGAACCGGCGACAGCGTCGTAAGCGGCCGAGGCTCGTTGATGCATGCGAGGAGTGAAGGCTGGTCCGTGTGGTCCAACAGAGGAGCTCAAACCGCTGAAGAAGAAGCGTTTGATGCTCGATGGGTCAGGTGGTCATATCATGTTATGCCCGATTGGTGTTTGTCGCCATATTTCATATCGCGCCAGTTGTCACTCTCTATCATGTCCTGATACCGATAGCGTGCTAAACCATCCGTCCGTGGAAAAGAAATCCGTCAGTGGAGGGGGAGGGTAAACTTCTCTGGATATCACTCGGCCTCTGTACGCTATCTTCCAACCCTTTCACGTAAACCTGGATCGCCGGCAAATGCCCTACCCTTCTGTTAAAGCCAACAGACAAACAAAGAGACAACAGACAGACAGACAGATACTGGTCGAAGAAAGTGCTTCCCCTCCTGAATACAGAATACAAATTGTACTTTAAGAAGCCATGAAAATAGAGCTGAAGCTGGTACGACTGTGACTAGACTCCTATTGCATAGCCGTGAACTCCGTTTTAAATTTGTTCCTGAAATGTTTTGTCTTCTTTTTCTCTTCTCCAGCCTCGAAAAAAACAGGAGTCTGAGTTTTAAAAAAATAACCTCCAGGTGACGAGGGTCACTCCAGAGCGCTACATATCTCCTTAGGGTGTGCATGTGTGTGTGTAAGTGTGTGCATCAGACTAAATGAGGGTCGTTGGCGGGACTGACGGTGAAGCGCGACGACGTTGACGCTGCTGATGAGCTCGGTGCTGATTTGGATTTTTGCTCTTTGTTCTTGCTGGCTTTGTGTCCGCTCCCTCCTGCTGGGGAGGAAGGAGAACATATTATTTGACGTCCTTATTCCTCGAAACGTCTGCTTGGGTTGAAACGATTCCCGACATGTTGAAAGTGTACATTTACATACGATCGTGAGCGATAATACTAACCGTGTCCGTCAAAGTGGGCGGGCTTTCCAAGAGGAGATGGACTTGTAGGGGCAGAGCCGGAACTCAGCTCATTGGTTGGCGTTTCCTGTCGGGGAAAAACATTGAAAGGCAGACAAATACAGGTGAGGGCGACAATTGGAGTCTGTCTGTCTGTCTGTCTGTCTGTCTGTCTGTCTGTCTATTTACCTGATCGAACAGATAGACGGTGACGTCATCAAAAAAGGACACGTTCCTCCCATGGTCGCGGTTCTCTCGGTCGACGGGCTCCTTGGGCGACTTCAGCAAACTGCGCAGCCCTACGCGCTTGTGAACGTCCGTCTCCGTGACAACGATGACCTTCTTGGAGACCTCGTCCTCCTGCTCTTCATCTTCTTCGTCCTCTTCGGGGTTGCATCCCGTCGAGAAGGCCCTCCTCCGGCCGATTCGGTTCTCCCCTCCTTCCCAGAAGCCTTTGGAACCAGGGGAGAGGGGAAGCAAGAGAGGCAGCGGGGGAAGAGAGAGCGAGAGGCGGGCCAGTTTAGCTGGAAAAGAGGATGATGATGATGATAATGATGATGTAATAAAAGAAGGAGAGAAGACGCGTGAGTGTCAAGAAGATGGAAGCAGGAGTCGCTGCTGCAGTGAAATTCCACAAATGAAACGTCAGTGACTCTGAACAAGGGTATTTAAGTGTAACTCTAAATATGCTGGGATTTTCCCCACCTATACACTCTTCATCCCACAAACTCGAAGGCACACCTGCATCAGATGCCCTTCAATTGATCTAGGAGACCCCAACCAAGAATTCCAGCATGACTTTTGTGCACAAAGCCAGCTCTATGAAGATATACTCTCATTGGGGTTGGAAGAGGTGAAAGGTCTTCTGCTATAGAGCTTCAACCCTATTGAACAACTTTGAGATGAATTTTGAATGAGGACTGCACCCCAGGCCTCCTCACCTACATCAATTCCTGACTTTCTAACGCCCCCTTGTGGCTGAATGAATCTCCATCAATCTCGACAAAATCTAGTGGAACATCTTCCCAGAAGAGTGGAGCTTATTATAACAGCAAATGGGGACCGAATGTGGAATGGGAGGTTCCAAAAGATGCCCATACCAATCTTATGGCCAGGTGTCCACAAACGTTTGTGAGTTTGGGGGAATCATTTGAGATCATTGGATATGCTTTGGCATCGGTAACTGATACTGTACCTTTCATAGCTTGGTTGGTGGCAGGTGGATCAGGCGAGACTTCAGCCTTCTCAATCATTTTCAGTGTCCCCGATTCCACTTCAGCATCTTTACTTTTAGGTGAAACTGGGCTAGGAGGGACTGCTTCATCGTTACTGCGGAAACCACGGATGTGCGTTCGTTAAAAACTGGGTTGCACAAGAGCTTTGGGAAGAAGATGGAGCAGGGAAAACTATCTACTGTACATGAGGACAGAAACGTCAGAACTTTTCATACAATCTAAGGAGATGTGGTTAATATCAGAGGTTGTATATGTCACACATGTATATAACAAACCTCTCGGTTTTCACCGAGGCTTCTTTGCTGGAGGCTTCGCCGAGAGCACCAGCGCTGGTTTCTGCCCAAGGACGCAGAATGACGCTGTCAGTCATGGTAGAACCCCACAGCACGTTGGTTTGAACGTTCTCACTGAGGGAGTACTGCAGCTTTTCTTCACAAACCTTAATGAGGGAAGTAAGGGCCGATATGTCTTGAGAACGATGTCACTTAATACTTGACGTTTTAGAGGAGAAAAAAGAATCGGAACGTATTTTTTTTAATGCCTTACCTGCATCATGAGCCCATTTTTCGCCGGCATTTGCGACAGCAATCTCTGACCTTTGGTGCCTTCGCTTAACAGGCAAGGTGGGACGTTTCCTCTCTCCTTCTTTTCCATGAAAAGCTCATTTTCCTCAAAGCTTTGTGATTTCTTCACGGAGATGTCCGAGATTTCGTGAACCTCCTCGCTCAGCTCTGCTCTTGTTTTGCCATCTGAAACCCCAGAGTGCTCTTGGTCCTCTTTGGCACTTGGCAAAGTCTGTTGGTTCTTCTTCAAAGATTCCAGTAGGTCTAAGTTCCCCAACAAGAGGTCTCCTAGAAGATCTTCGTCTCCGGAAATGCAGCACAACTTCTCCAGCTTTTCAAAGTCCTCCAGAGGCTCCTCATCCAAATCCTTCCATTCTGAGATAAGCAACTCTGGGATGGAGTTCAAGGAAGTCTGAGAGATCACAGAGTGAGATTTGCCGTTCCTCATTTCATCCTTGTTTATGCAATCAGATACCAAGCGGGTCTGGTTTTCTGTGATCAGGGATGGTTTTTGTCCCAGATTTGCAGTAATTCCTTTGCTGTGGGTACTGGTGGAGCATTCAGCAGTGGACAGGTTGAAGGAATCGGAGTTGTTAGAGAAGACCAGTAGACTTTCGTGGTCCGTGACGTCCATCCAGTCATGATCACCCGGACTAGACTTGATCTCTATATGGTGCACCGTGTTCGGGAAATTGTTTGGGCCTTGGCAATCGCTCACTTTGGCATGCTGGGAAGAGTCGCAGTTTGATATATCCATGGACATCAAGGCAGGAGAGCAGCACTGAACGTTGCTGCTGTGGATTGTGCACGGCTCTGCTTCTGCATAAATGGTGAGAATGGGACATGAAGGAGAATCCGATCTGTCCTTTTCAAGAAATCTTTCCTCACCTGTTTCCCTGTTTGATGATTGGCAGTGATTATTTTCAATATCCTCGCTGAAGTATGCGTCTTGGTGTGCTGAAGATAGATGAGGTTTCATAAGGATATTATTTGTGGTGTGGACCTCATCGGCTTCAGGTGTTGCTGTGACCCAGTTATTGTTGTGGTTGGTCTCAGTCCGAATCTCCGTGCCTTCAAAACCTCCTGATTCAGCAAAACAATGTTCTTTGTCTCCCGCCTTGTCCTTTAAGTCAAGGACTTCCTGTAGTCTGCTAGTAATCTGGCTTCCTTCACCTCCCGGAAAATCACCTTGCACCTCATTCTGGATGTACACCTTGCAGTCACTGGAGCTTCGCCTTCCAACACTATTGCAATGAGTGACAAGCTCTTGCTCTGGGTTCTCCAGATTATCCGCTTCCACTTGCCTATCATGTCCTGGTTCGCTGTTTTCCACGTCAGGATTTTCTATGTTTTCTTCTTGGTGGACGTCCATATTTTGCTGACTTTCATGAGCTTCTGGAAACCCGGAAAATGAACTGGACGGTTGATGTTCGTCATGTTTCTGCGCTTCATCACCGTAAGTATTTTCATGTGTCTCCGTAATGGTGGGATGAGGTTCGCTTACTGCTAACTCATCATTTTCTGTTTCCCAGAACTCGTGGCTTGTGCCAAAAATCTTGTCCTCTGTACACCTCTTCTGTCCTAAACCTGGAAAGAATTCGGACTCCAGTTCCTTTTCGGTTCCCTTAGCTGATGCAGAATTGTCTCTTTCAGCTGATGCCCACTGGTCGTTTTCAGGCGATGCCCACTGGTCATTTTCCACTGATGCCCACTCATCAATTCCAGTTGATGGCCACTGGTCATTTTTACATGATTCACAGTGGTCATTGTTATCTCTTTCAATACACATAGGCTCTTTTTTCTCTTCTCTTTTGGATACACATAGGCTCTTTTCAGGTGATGCCCACTGGTTATTTTCACCTGGTGCCCACTGGTAAGTTTCTGGTGTACAGATTTGATTATCGTTTTGCTGGAGCCTATGACAAGTAACTGCTTCCTTCAGAGATCTGTTTGTGGAACCAGGCTCTGCAAGAGCCTCCCATAATATATCTGGTTTCACATTTAGTTCCTTTGAGGTTTCCTTCCCAAAATCATCAAAACACTGTTTTAGGGAAAGCCCTCTCAGATCCTCCTGCTCCTGTCTGGTGTTTGGAGATTTCTTTTTTAAGAAGCAAAGCTCAGCTTCAGTTATTTGGCTTTCGGCTTCGGACTTTGCCTTTGCTTGCTCTTCCATTTCTTCTGCAAAAGTAAGGTTTCTCAAACCAAGTTCATTGGTATCACTGTCTTGAATATCCAGTGTGTTCTTTCTTGACCTAAACGCTTCCTTTTGAGTTTCAAGAAGTTCCTCTATGAAGTTTGGCTTGTGGACCTTTTCTATGGTTTCGGAGAGCAGTTCTAAGTTCTGAACTTCTTTTTCTTCACTGAAATCAGTGACAGAAGATGTTTGAAAAGAAAACTCTGAGGGATCAGTGCATGGGAACGCATGTAGGGGTGCTTCCTGAATGGCACAAAATAACTCGCCAATGGTACTGGTTTCAGTTTTTGAGATGTTAGATGCCTCAAATGCTGAAATCATGGAATCATTGCTACCACACTTAGAACTTTTCACAGAATCCACTACGGCATCCAGTGAAATTTTGACCGATTTACCATCCTGATTGTCGTCCTCTGCTTCAGTCTTTTCCTCAATTCCCATCAGCGTTCCTCTCTCACCTGGTCGACCACTGCCTGAACGAGAAGAGCCTAATCCATCGGAACCTCTTCTGGGTAAACCTTCCCCACTGTCCAAGTCACTGTCAGAAAAATAGGCAGAATCTCGATAGGGGGTTTCAGTACCCAAGATCCTCCACCCAGTGCTTCCGCTATTAACCCATGGATCTCCAGGGGTGAGGCAGTCCATAGAGCTGGAGGTAAGAGGGGACATTGTTGAGTCTGTGGGTGTAATAGTAGACAGGGATTGTTCAGAGTTCGGTTCCCTTGCAAAGGACAGTGGGAACACATCAGCACTTGCTTCACCAAGCGACAGCATGGAGTCTGCCGTACTTATGCCCTCTTTTAGAGTGTCTAGATCGTCAGCGTCGTTTTTGGTGCTCATATGAAAATCTGTGTCGATCAAATTAGCTTGTTCAATGGATGTAAACAATGCCTGCTTTTGAAAGATCTGGCCAGAGTCTTGGCTTTGAATAACTCTGCCACAATCTTGTCCAGTTGACGCAGTGGCATCTGATAAAGTGGCAGGATCGGGAACTTCTACATACAGAGACCCTTTTACACCTAGGACTTGTTCTGAACTTTCAAATGTGCCATCTTTTGCTTGTACTCTAAACATTAGCCCATCCTGTACATGCATTCCTTCTACCTCCTTACCGACACTCTCAGTTTTATAAGTCAAAGTACTTATAGTTTCTGTTACATCCTTAACTATGATTTCCTGTGATAAACCCTCAACTTCAAACTGTCTCGGTTGTTCTATGCTAACATTAGAAAGAGATTCTTGCATGTCGCTGTTAAACAGCTCAGCATCTGTTCCCTGTGTTACCGCAGGAGATGTCTGGTCCATTAAGAGCTCTGTTTTCGGCAGGATGTCTGAAGGAACAAAGTCAGCAGGGCTTTGGGGCTTCGAATATAATTCTTCTTTGGCTGGATGAGCAAAAGTGGATAAATTTGGCTCATTTCTGACGCTTTGTAGTTCCAAAGCTATTTGCAGAATGGGCATTTCAGGACGCACTGCAACTTTTATTTCTCTTCTTTTAGCTCTCTTGGTAACCTGGGCATAAATTGCCTCTTTCGTATCACTTAAAGGTATACTTAACGGTTCGAACTTTAGTGTTGGCGAGGACGTGGGGTCAATGTACACAGAGTCGTATTCTGGCGATATTTCTACAGGTGATAGACTCTCTTTCTGATTGCTTTGTCCTGTTATTATCTCAGTGAGAAATGTCTCAGCTGATTGGATCTCTTTAAGAAACTTCTCTTGGGTAATTTCTTTGTTCTTTGACTCCATGTTCCCATTGTTTATCTCACATGGTAGTGACTGAGATCTCTCCGTACCTTGTGTAAAAACATCTTCTTCTTCAGCATATGTGGACAAGTCGTCAGGGCGTGCATAGGGGAAGGGTGTGGTGCCAAAGCGGGACACTGGGATGCCCCCATCGCCATCATATACATCTTCACAATCTGACATTGTGGTGTCAATCTCAGTGAGGAACAAATCCCTCTTTTCAATCCCATCAACTTCTGAGGTTTTATCAGATGCCCAGGTTTTAGTGGCCGAGTCCAGTTCGGTGAGAAGGGACTGGGAGCGTCTCAATCCACTGTCCTTGTCATTATTCTTGCTCCATGAGGTTTCTCCTACATTGGAGTCCAAAGGTTCATTGGAGATTTCTGTCAGGAACAAGTGTATCGGTGACTTCTTAGCAGCCGCAACTCGCTCACGATGCATTTCTGCATCTTCCTCCTTCCAGAGAGCTGGAAGAATTGTGTCAAGACGCGATTGGGTTCGTTTCATTCCTCTGGAGAACAGTTCTGCCGTAGCAGGATCTGGGTCATCAACCAAGCTGATGCATTCGATGATTGTGCCACTGCTGAGTCTACTCGGAGATACAAAAGGGGAATTATAGTCATCTTCTGAGTATGTCGTGCTGGAGGAAGACTTTCTCTCGATTACCGGAATTGACTCTGAGTAAAACATTTTGGAATAGGGAGATTCTCGATCTCCTGGGGACCCGTCCTTTATGTAGCTTGAGTTGTGCAATGACTGCAAACACGTCATGTTCCTGTTAGCGTTCTGCTTCTCAGTGTAGTCACAGCCTAATGGGTCTCTTTCTAAGTGCACCGTGCTTAGATTGTTATGTCTGGGGAATGTTTCACTCACATAACTGTGAAAGGGATCCTTGTGGGGCCTGTAGTGAGGAGGGAGAGGTGGAGGGCAACTTTGAGGTGGAGGAAATATGGAGTGTCCAGCGGAGGATGGTGGGATTGACGGAGAATGCGACGGAGATGGAGGAAGCCTCGGGTGTGTCCGATTGAAGCCCAGATGATCAAAATTGGATTTTAAGTTTGAACAGCTGCTCATAAACAAGGAATCTGAAGTCTCTGATTTGCTGATGGGATAAGAGGGTGCAGGATAGTGATTCAGGCCATATGAGTGGGCATATATAGGTGGGGGAACAGGTAGGGGACGAGACAGTAGATTGCTGCCCGAAGACATGGACATTGAGCGAGGCTTTGGTGGAAGGATTGGTACATGGGAAGTCACAGATCCGGAACGTCTTAGGTTTGGATCTCTTTTAACATCTCCGATGTCCACTACTGCATAATCAGTCACTCTGTTACAACCTTCTTTACTGAACTGGACCAGACCCGTGTTTGGCTTCAGGACTTGGACTTCACTAGACCTCACAGTCTGGAGTGTCTGAGAAGCACTCTCTCCAACTTTGTTTTGGTAGGTTGGCTTTCCCTTACCACATGTCCCACCAGAAATCTCTACTAATTCCAAATCTCCAGGACTAACAGAGCCTGTTTGCAATGCTGATGATGACTTCCCTTTGAGATGAGTGGATTTGTCTTGTGGAGTGTGTTCCTCCAAGCGAATGTAGTATTCGCTGGCTAACGAAGGGCTACGTGCGCTAATCACTGGCACAACTGTGGGCGTATCCAAAGACTGCCGATGACCAGAGATGGGGGTTGGTATTGGCTGAGGAGGAGGAAGTGGTTTATAACCCCTCCTACCATGTGCTTTGTCCCAAAAATATTCAAAATTCAATCCCTTGCTTGTCTCAGTGACCGTCAGGATGTCATCGAGCTCATGAGACGAAGGAGGGATCGAGTTCACGGGATCCAGCAGAGGGAAGGAGTTACTGTCCTCTCTGTTGTATCCTCTCTCTTTCTGTCGTTCCCCTGCTGCAGACTGGAAAGCACTGGGGCGAAGTGAGTCCCATCGCCTCTCGAATGATTCTTCGCTTTCTCCTCTCCTCCGTCGGCCGTGTGCTTCCTCATACTCATCTTCGTCCTCGTCCTCTGCCACACTCCTCCGGTTCCTTCCTTGTTCAGCAGCCAGGAGAGAGGAAAGGAGGATGAAGATTTCGTTGACCGTTGGACGCTGCGGAGGTGGTAGCCAGCAGGACTGCATGACCTCGTACCTAAAGAGAGACAAAAGCTAATGTCATTCATGTGACCAAAGGCATTCAACCCTTTGTGTCCTATTGGTCTTTGTTTTAAACATTTGACCAGTTAAACTGACCAGTAGTCGGCGTGGGAGAGTTTAAGGCGGGGCTGAGCCAGCGTAATCTGTCTCTCCTTGATGACAAAAGTGAGAACTTCTTCATCACTTAAGTGGCGATGTGGCTGAGCTCCAAATTCAAACAGCTCCCAAATCACCACACCTAAGGACCTGTCAATCAAAAACAAAACAAAAACCCACCAGGGTTAAAGTGATGCTGTAAGCTCTTGTAATTGGTTTATCGTAATAAAAATGTGGCATCAGGAACCCATTACTAAGAGGATGGGAAAAAAGTGTCCAGAAATTGATACTTGAAAAAATTACTCAGCTGTACACTAACAGGACAGACTTACAAGCCTGGAGTGTCTAATAAATTGGGCATAAAGCTGTGTGTAAAACCTCAGCAAAGCTGCTGAGCCTGAAAAAAAGCTCCCATCAGCTCTGCATTCAAGTTGATGTTACAGTCTTGCTAACCAATCCTCTCAGCATTGGTCCAAACTGGTGGCACATACCACACGTTGCTGGTTTTAGTCTGGTCTGTAACCATTAATTCTCCTCGAAACTCCTCCAGCAGCTCTGGAGCGATCCAGCGCAGAGGAATCCACAACTTGTCTGGCGTTAAGTAATAATCCTCCTGTTCAAAGAACGTAAAAGGAACAAGCACGTATTGGACGTATCAGGCATGATCCGCGCCCCCTTGTTGCTTCCTGCTACTTTCGGACCCACACTTGCTTCAAAATGCATTAATATTATCATAAATAAAGGTTTATCTTGCCGTACCTTATAGTGGTTGTGTGAGAGGCCGTAATCTCCGATACGGACTGTCAGGTCTGAGGTGAGCAGGCAGTTCCTCAGTGCCAGATCGCTATGAAGAAAAATCTACAAGTTTATTTCCTAAACCGAACAGTAATGCTCTGTAGGCTACACTGTACCACATGAAACATACACAAATGATCGTTTCAGGCAAGAAAGTGGTCCAGGGAGCCAGGGAGTGGCAAGAGCCAGAGCCAATCAGGATACAAAGAGCCTTGGGGGCTTCATTCGTGCTCACCTGTGTATGTAGTTGTTTTCATGAAGGTGCAAAAGACCTGACGTGATCTCGTATGCCATTCGCTGCAATGTCAAAAGGTCACGGTTCAGGAGATCAGGCGTCATGCCGTCCGACTTCCTCTGCGCTCTAAGGTATCGCTTGAGATCGCCCTGGAAGCGAGATGTGTCAAGGGAGGAGATCAAGGAATATCATTTGTGTATAATATACATATATCGATAATTGGAAGAGAACAGATCGGACAGTTCGAAAGAGATATCAGACAGTAAGACAGGCAGTCAGAGACTCAGGACAGACAGACAGGAGAGTGAATGTTCATTCTCACCAGCTGGCAGAACTCCATAACCAGCAGATAAGGGATACTCTCACTGCACTGACCCAAACACTGCAGGATGTTGGGGTGGTGGAGACTTCTGGGAGAGAAAGAAAGAAAGAAAGAGATAAATAGAGTGAAAGAGCAAGAGAGTGTGAGAGAGACATAGTGAGGGATGTAACCACAGGTGAGAAAGACAAACACTAAAGTTGGTATGTAAATGGGGTATGGGTCAGTCTTGCTGAGTGTTCAATAACCGAGTTATAACAATAAAGCACTTGGTACATCTCGCTCAGTCCGGACAGCAGTGTATACGTTTCCACATTATGACAGGGTAATCGGATCAAACCTGAAATACGATGATTCGTTGCATTTCAATAAGCAGCTGTGAGGATCACAACACACAACTACACCACGCACAGTCTCCCAAGAGCTATCAGATATTCTGGAGTACTTGCGGTTCAGAGTAAACAAACAGAAGAAGATGGTGATATCAAAAAGTACTTTATCTACGTTTACACGCTATCGCCTACAAAATAGTCCCCTTGCGCAAAAATTCAAAGGTCCCAGAGTTGCTGCCACTTCTGGAAGGTGTCCTGAAAGACTTATTTTGGTTGAGTTTGGTTTGGTTGGGTGGGTGTGAAAGTGAGATCGCGTTGTTTCCAGCGAGAAGCTCGGTGCTCCCTGTGACTGTGTGTGCAGACTCGTGCTGCCATCTGTTGGCGTGTTACAAAACTAGTCTCGGAACCATTTGATAATTTTTAAAACTTCTCCTCGGTCAGACATTGTGGAATAAAAAAAAAAGCTATTAAATGACCGTCCAATCAAAGGATGTGGAAATGTTTACGCAATTGGACGCCTGCTAGATGGCCTTGGCATCGGATTGGTTAAAGCAGCATGAACTGTACACTGCAAGAACCCATAGTGTATATTTTTTGAAGGACTCATAACACATAACTTTGAACCCCAGCAACACATGACGTGAAGGCTTAAATCTGATTGGATAAAAACTCTAACCTAAACATACACTCCAAGTTCTTGCTGGCCCTGTTGGCCTACCATGATGGCCATCAGGGCCAGCACAGAAGTTCTTGCTGGCCCTGATGGCCTACCACGATGGCCCCTGACCAATGGAGTGTCCCACCTGTATGGCTCGGCTTCGGCTAGGAACTTGCGCTGCTCCAGAGGACTGGCACTGACCTTCAGCTCTTTAACCATCACCTGAGAGGGGCTGCAGTCACACAACACCTCGGCCAAGATCACCTGAAGAAAATAGGTTAAGAACAGTTCTAACTTCTTCCAGGTCCAGCAGTTCTATGGGAACTTTCTCGCTAAAATCTAGAAGCGTGTACCTTCCCAAACCAGCCATTCCCGATCTCCTGCAGGTAGTTGAGTGTGTGTCGGCGAAAACACTGTGTGCTCGTCCCTGTCCACAATACATCTGTGCATTATTATTTATGCATTGCATAACTCTTATTATTGGCAGTGTGTGTGTGTGTGTGTGTGTGTGTTTTTACCTGTGCCATTAGGCAGTGCTGAACACGCTCTGTCTCGCAGAGGAAGTGTGTAAACCTCAGGCAGAGACACACATGAGGACGCGCTGTCCTCGGGAACGGGACTGGAACATTCTTCACCATCAGCATTATCAAACTCCTGAGAGAGAGGGGGGGAGGGGGGTGTAATGAGACAGAGAAAGACAGAGAGTAAGACATAGACAGAAAATGAGACAGCAAGAAAAAGAGAGTGAGACCGATAAGAAGGGATAGAGTGTGAGACAAAGAGAGAAAGGGTGAGAGAAGGTGAACGAGAAAGTAAGACAGGAGTGATGAGTGAAACAGAATGAGACAGAGAGTGAGACAGAAAGAGAATAAGAAGGAATGAGACAGAAGAAGAATAAGACAGAAAGCGAATAAGACAAATTTGGACAGAGAGTGAGACAGAAAGAGAATAAGACAAAATGGGACAGAGAGTGAGACAGCAAGAGAATTAAACAAAATAGGACAGAGAGTGAGACAGAAAGAGAATAAGACGGAATGGGACAGAGAGTGAGACAAAGAAAATAAGACAAAATGGGACAGAGAGTGAGACAGAAAGGAAATAAGACAGAATAGGACAGAGAGTGAGACAGAAAGAAAATAAGACAGAATGGGACAGAGAGTGGGACAAAGAAAATAAGACAGAATGGGACAGAGAGTGAGACAGAAAGAAAATAAGACAGAATGGGACAGAGAGTGAGACAGAAAGAGAATTAAACAAAATGGGACAGAGAGTGACAGAAAGAGAGTGAGACAGAAAAAATTCAACAAAATGGGACAGAGAGTGACAGAAAGAGAGTGAGACAGAAAGGAAATAAGACAGAATAGGACAGAGAGTGAGACAGAAAGAAAATAAGACAGAATGGGACAGAGGGTGAGACAAAAGAGAATAAGACAGAATGGGACAGAGGGTAAGACAGAAAGAAAATAAGACCGAATAGGACAGAGGGTGAGACAGAAAGAGAATAAGATAGAATAGGACAGAGAGTGAGACAGAAAGAGAACAAGACAGAATGGGACATAGAGTGAGACAGAAAGAGAATTAAGCAGAATGAGACAGAGAGTGAGACAGAAAGAGAATTAGGCAGAATGGGACAGAGGGTGAGACAGAAAGAGAATAAGACAGAAATGGACAGAGGGTGAGACAGATGTCCAGGTAAAACTCACGTTGAAACCGACGCTTCCTCTCTTGCAGCACAGGCAGGTGAGCAGCAGCAGGATGAATGAAACAAGGCCTGAGCAGGACACCAGGATGACCACGTAGGCTGGAGGAGAGAGAGACGCGTCCCGCGAGAAAGACACTGTGACAAGGACGACAGACAGGGAGACGCCAGAGAGAGAGAGAGAAGTGCAAAAATCAAAGCAATAAAACAAAACGGGGGAGGACGAAGAAAAATGGGGGGGGGAAGAAAAGATTGGGGACAGAAGAAGGGACAAATTAAGGAGATTAGAAAGGAAACAGGACAAGAGCAGGATGGTAGAAGAAAAGAGGAGGGAAAAAAGAAATTGAGAAGTCAGATATGGCACCTATTAGTGTTAAGAGAGCAATCAGATATCAGATGAGACGATAAAAGAAAGAGAAAGAGGAAGGTGGTATATATTCCTTTTTTTTTAAGGAAAGGTCACTGAGAAGGGAGAGGAGAGTTAAGGTTAGCACTTAGCATTAGCGCTCAGGACAGAAGACAGGAAGTGTCCAATGAAGTGCGCACATTGGCCAGCTGGTAAGAGAAGGAAGGAGAAGAGGAGGAGAACGAGAACGGAGGTTAGCAGGAAAAAACGCAGGTTAGACTTCGAGGGGAAGTGAAGGATCTGGAAAGACGCCATCATACGAGACAGACAGTCCGTGTGGTGGTCACTGAAAGGGAGGGGGCGCTATCGGGTCGGTACCGGGCCTGTGTCTGGGAGGAGAGCGGACGGCCGTGTCCCAAATGCTAGCGTTCAAACCAGAGCACTCCAGCTAACAATAAGTTCTTGCTAACATTACGGATCGTTTTATTATTTTTTACACGTGATAGACATGGTTTTGTCCGACACAGTGCGTTGTGGGAAATGCAGTCAATCCCTATGTCTTCTCGAAATACTCTAAAAGACACACTAGTTCTGATTCTAGTTGTAGATTAATATAAAAACTAGTCCTAAAACACTAGAATTTGGGACAGAGCCAAAGATTTAGACATATCTGGGAAGATACCAAGTGTTATATAGAGGGGGAATTTTTGGGGGGTTTTTGTTATGAGTACCTCGACTGGCTTGTCTATGTGGACTGAACCATCTGTGGAAGAGAGAAGGGAAGGATGCACCGTGGTTAAGGTAAACAATGTACAGCATGGAAATCTCTCTTTCATACACACACAATACACACAACACACACACACACACACACACACCTACACACACCTACACACACAAAAAAAAGCACCTGAGATTTCAGTGATGAATCATTTAATTGTTCACATTGAAGTGTTCATCAAACTCAAATGTACTACAGCAAAAGAAAACACAGAGAGAGAGAGAGAGAGAGAGAGAGATAGATAGATAGATAGATAGATAGATAGATAGATAGATAGATAGATAGATAGATAGAGCGAGAGAGAGAGAGAGAGATAGAGAGAGAGAGAGAGATAGATAGAGAGATAGATAGATAGATAGATAGATAGATAGATAGATAGATAGATAGATAGATAGATAGATAGAGCAAGAGAGAGAGAGAGAGAGAGAGAGAGATAGATAGATAGATAGATAGATAGATAGATAGATAGATAGATAGAGAGAGAGAGAGAGAGAGAGAGATAGATAGAGACAGAGAGAGAGAGAGAAAGAGAGAGAGAGATAGATAGATAGATAGATAGAGAGAGAGAGAGAGAGAGAGAGAGAGAGAGATAGATAGATAGATAGATAGATAGATAGATAGATAGATAGATAGATAGATAGAGAGAAAAAAGAGAGAGAGAGAGATAGATAAATAGAGATAGATAGATAGATAGATAGATAGATAGATAGATAGATAGATAGATAGATAGATAGATAGATAGATAAACAATAGAAAGATTATTTTGTATTGAAACTGTACACCATATATTTATGCAAATTAAGCCTGTTTTATTTCATATGAATACATTTGCATATTTTAAAGAAATCCTTTTTTTTGTCACTTTCTTGTCTAATTTTGGAGGAAACCCGGTTCTAGAAGTAAAAAAATAATAATAAAATTATTGTACAAATGTTCATATTGTAAAGTTTGTTACCATCACGCACTGTTGGCGTCATAGTGACGCAAATCATTTTCGGCGAAGAGTTCGGAATATGACGTCATGTCGAAGTGGGCGGGCCTCTTCTTTTATTTCCTCTAAACTTTAAAAAGACGGGTTTTTTTGTTGTTGTTGTTTGTTTTTTTTAAGAACTGCGTCGTTTTATGGAAAACGACAAAATAAAGTTTTCTTCAAAAGAACAACAAAAAGAAGAAATAAATAAAAAGAATAATAAAAGAAACTAATTGTTACGTCTGAATGGTGAACGTACACGAAATGGGAGGGGGCCCTGCCAAAACAGCGCATTGTGCGCATGCGCGACGTGGCGTACTGTTTCCAGCGGCACATTATTATAACAATGATAATAAAAACTAGATAGATAGATAGATAGATAGATAGATAGATAGATAGATAGATAGATAGATAGATAGATAGATAGATTTATGTCACCAATTTGTGCAAGTGTGCAAAATGGTTATTTAATAATAATAATAATAATAATAATAATAATAATAATAAGACTAATTGCATTTGAAGATGGATTTATTTGTTGTTGTTTTTTCTGCAGAAGCTCTTCATGCTGTATGGAGCTTCTTGCTTTCAGCACAACAACAACAACCACTGCAATACATGATGCATTTCTATTTTCTACCAGGGAACCATGTTTTACAAATCAGATCATCAGACCCGACCCGACCCGACCCGACCTGTCTCACCTTCAGGCTGCGGGGCTCCGTGAGATCTGTCCGGGAACAAACCCGACACGAGCCCCGCCAGCAGCATCACCCAGCACGGTGTTAGCATAGCGGCGATGTCGGGGGCATCCGAGCGGCCGCGGGGCTTCCTTTCTTCCTCCTCTTCCTCGTTCTCTATTCTTTGCGCGTGCTGTTTATCTCTTCCTTTTTTTTTCTCCTTGAGGCAGAGATTTTTTTTTTTCTTTCTATTGTGCTCTCCTTCTCTCCCCTTTTTCTCAGCCCAGCGACACCATCAGCCTCAGCATCACCGCGTCCTCCTTCATCCCGAATTATCTCATTTTAATCACATACAAGCAAAAAAAAAAGATAGAAAGAAAGAAAATACAGAATAAACCCGCACTCCGCTCGGTGTCCCTCTGTCCTCCTCCTCCTCCCCCACGCGCCGTCCCGCATCAATTATTATCGTCTGTTATTTATATATTTATATTTATTATTGGAGCGTCTGTTATTTTCCGCTCGCCGCCGCTTGTCTGGAGATGCGCGTGCGCGCGCGCGCGCGACAGAGAGACGTTCTTCGGGGTCGCGTCTTGTCTGCGTGCGTGCGTGCGTGCGTGAGCGCGTAAAAAAAACCCCGCTGTTTATTCATTCTTAACCACATTTATTATTTTTTTTTCCAGGTGCAAAATTTATTATATAAACTAATATATATATATATATATAAAAATAAATAAATAGCGAGCACGCGGACGCGCCGAATCAGCGAAAACGCGCGTGCCCTTTGTCTGTGATACCGCTGATAAGCGTTAAACGTGTTATAAAAATAAATAAATAAATAAAAAAACAAGCGCGTGACCATGTTCTTTTAAAAGAAAAGGGGGAGGGGGAAAAAAGCACGCGCAGCGCGTGCCCTTCGTCGTGATCGTTTGGAGGTTTGAACCGGGAGCGCGCGCGCTCACAGGGGCCCCAGAACATGGATCATTTGGAGTACGAAATAATTTGGTTCCGGATTATGGATCATTCAGTACCGGATTGTACCAGGCAGTGGATTATTTGGTACCAGATTGTGGATCATGTGGTAGCAGGACTCAGAAACGGTTTCATTTTTTCCAATTTTATTGATTTTTGTGGCCGTAAAACAAAAACAACAACAACAAAAGACCAAGTCAGACATTTTTGTGATATATATATATACAAATATATAATAAATAACTTCATCATTAAATTAAATAATGTTTATACCAGTAATATGATATTCATGCTGTTGTGAAATGAGCATCAGTGCACCGTGAAGAAATTTCCAACCGGTGAAGAACGAAGAACGGATCAAATACTTCACTTTAGAGCACAAACGTCTGCGAGACGACCCCTGAGTCTATGAGCATGAGTTCAGAAAGTCGGTGATGTCTTTGTCTCTCCTCTGTCTCTTGCGTGCCAGTTCGGGAAAGTACGCGCTGTTGTACGGTCTGTCTCGCTCGGCCGGCTCGGTCTGTCCGTCCGTGGCTCCGCCCACTCCCCGACTCTTGTCCAGCAGGGCCTGAGCTCGTCTGCGCTCCTCCGCTTCCCTCTGCAGTCGCTCCGCACGCAGTCGCTCTTTTGAGCTGAACAACAGAGCAGACGGATTTCACTTTCTCGTCTGCTTCCTGTCTATTCTGTTATCTAGATGACATTCTGTCTGTCTGTCTGTCCATCCAAGTCGGATATTTCAATATGAAATGAAACAGGAAATGAACCGTCTCACCTCCCTGCACTCGTCTTCTCCTTCTTCTTGTGCTTCTTCTCTTTCCGGTCTTTTACTGCCAGAGCTTTCCTTATGTCCTTCAGAGGGTCCAGACGGTCCTACACGGGCAATAGAAGACATTTCCGGCTTACTGCATTCACACACACACACACACACACACACACACACACACAGAGTAAATCCTGTTATATAATATAGTATTATGATTCGCAGTACCTTTAACTTCCGATCTTTCTTCTCCTTCTCCTCCTCACTTATACCCTTCCCTTTGCCCCTGTCGCGTCTCTCGCTCTCTTTTTCTCTCTCGCTCTCCTTTTCTGCGTCTTTGTCCCTCTGTCTCTCCTTCAGGTACCAGGGCGTGGCCTCCGTACCCGGGGCGGGGCCGAGAGACACCAACAGGCCGATAGCGCGCTCCTGTTTCTCCTGTTCGACAAGCACAAGACATAATTAGGGGACGTGTGTGTGTGTGTCCAGACTGCCGGTCGTGTGTAATGTTCTCGGACCTTCTCCTCTTTCTTCTCACGCAGGTACTCAGCGTTGCCTTTCTTCTCGGACGAGTCCTCCAGAGGGAACAGGTTGAGATGCTCTGTCCCGCCGGTCTCATGGACGGTCTCGCAGGTGGTCTCACGGGTGGTCTCGCCCTCGTCCTGGGGTCCGGACGAGAGTTCCAGAGCCGCACGCGATTTCCTCCGCAGGTACGCCGTCCGGGCCTAGAAACACATTTAAATATTATTCATTATAAATATTATTATTATTACTTTTATACATCATATACAAATTAAATCGAGAATATAAAACAGTTACGTTTTTTATTATTATTATAATATTTAAGCAGTAAATCATTCATTTCTATATTAACATTTCGTTGTGCAATGTCTGAGTCACGTGACGGCGGCGTTCACGCGGTTGCCACGGTTACCTCCTGCTCCGCGCGCTCGCCGCGCCGCCGGACTTCTTTCTCCTCCGCGGCCGCGCGCTCCTCGTCTCGGCGCACGCGCGCGACGTTGTCCTTGTTGCGCACGTGCCAGCTTTTTTTCGGCAAAATGTTCATTTTTTTATATACCTCGAAAAAAAACCCGAACGAAAATTCAATAAAATACACAAATAAAAGCCAAATATATGTTTTTTCCTATAATCCGCGACAATGAGCGAATTAGCCAGGCGTTAGCTAGCTAGCGTCGAAAGACTGAACTCGTTCACTCAGTCCGTGTTTAAGTCTTTTTGTAAATAAATGAATTGTTTCCGCTCATCGAAAAAACTTCGCTAATTAAATTATCATTGAAAAAAAATCCTAGCAAACATTTTAAGTCGTAGCAAACCAGCGACAGGAAAACACCGGAAGTGGCCGTAACACGACGCACGACGCGTACGTAATGACGTAGGACTTAGTGGAGAAATACCGGCAACTCCCGCAAGGTGGCGCTTGGGGTCCAGATCCTGAAGTTTAGTGTACAAATTATTATTATTATTATTATTATTATTATTATTATTATTATTATTAAATTAGAATGAATGAATAAAAATACACTGCAGTTGACCATTACATCCAAATATAACGCAATAATTTATATAGATACAACATGGATTTGTTAATTTATCTGTACATTTTTTTTATTATAATTTTTTTCAAATTACAGATAGATAGATATACCAATAGACACACTTTATTGATATGTACATATCTTTTTTACATTATATTACAGCATATGGTAAAGGCACAGAGCAAACCCTCTCACAGTCACTGTATAATTATAGTTTAAAAAAAAAAAAAAAAAAGGTTCCTACAGAATGACCTGAATGTCAAATGTCTCTCTTATAATATCCACTGTTTCTAAAGTCTTCTTCATTTAACTCAAACGCAGAATTGTAATTTCCTTCCCATCTGGGCGCGGCATTTCCTGCTTCTCCGAGTTTCGTTACATGCTCATTTCGGGAAACTTTTGCACTCAGATCCTTGATCTGTTTGATCAGGAACTGTTTGTCTCGTCCTTCCTGTATTGACATGGAGAAAGCAAGTGAAAGCGTTGTACGATTTAATCACACATTTAGGAAATAAAGCTATAAAAAAACACTGCTGAAATATTTAATGAGGTGTTTCGCCTGCAGTATATCAGACCAGGACACACTCACCAGTTTGTGTTGTTTTTTCAGGAGGTCAACGGTTTTCCCGTAAACTGAAGCCAACGCAGCCACGTAACACATCACCACACTGCACATAACACAACGTTATACTCGTTTATACATATATCTAGATCCACTATATCCACTACACCACACGCTAGCCACATATTCTGTAAATAAATAGACAGACAGATAGACAGACAGACATTCAGACAGACAGATATTCAGACAGATTATTCAGACAAACAGGCATTTAGATAATTAGACAGACAGACAAACAGTTTACTAACCATGATAAAATGAAAAGCGGGATGGAGAAAGCTTGTGAGCCGACGTACAGAAGAAACTCCCGCGTTGTGACGGACAGAGAATGAAAGGAAGCAGGAACCACAGCCCACATGGAGGAGAAGAAACGAAACGGCCCGCATCCATAGGACGGATGAATACTGCAGATCATCAACATCATCATCATCATCATCATCATAATACAATGCTGCTGGAGCGATTTTTTAGATATTGTAATTGATAGAATATAGCTATACTAATCCTCCAACACGTGTGTGTGTGTGTGTGTGTGTGTGTGTGTGTGTGTGTGTGTGTTGACTCACCTAGCAACACTATAAATGAGCACCACACTAGAGAGCGCCCAGCCGAACACAAGAACCAGGAAGATAAAGAAGTTGGAGCTGGTGGAGCGGAACGTCCTCACGGCCGGACGACAGTTCTGGAATAGAGTGACCTGAAAAGAGAAAGAGAGAGAGAGAGAGAGAGAGAGAGAGAGAGAGAGGAGAGAAGGAGATGGGCACAGATAAATGGATAGACAGACAGAGTTTTTCTACTAATGTATTACTATTATAATAGTGATAATAATAATAATGCTACTTTTTTGCAGTAGAAGATGATGATGAACTTGATGGTGTTGATGAGGGGCAGTATGGGGCAGAACAACGCGCCGCTCCACACTACAGTCTGACTGTAAACGAGGGCTAACACGTTTGAGGGAACAACAAACTCCTGACGCCCGAACCACTGAGACAGCTTACACGAGCAGTGATCCACCATCAGCCTGTAAAACACACACACACACACACACACACACACACACACACACACACACGATGTACACCGTGATCACAGACAAAAAGACAGATAGGGGACAGATTAATAAACAGACTAACCTGCGAGGAAACTCAACCAGTATCAGCACCGCGATTGTGATGAGAAAGTCAAACAGCGTCAGTTTGTACATTTCCTGTCCAACACGTGTCTCCCAGCACTGTTTGTGTACGAGATAGAAGAGAAGTTAAAAACAATATATACATAATTTAAAAAAAAATGAATTATTATTTAGATTTCCAACCAAATTGACAAATATTGCCTAATAGTTTACCACAGGAGGTTATTACTAGCATTAAAATCACCACAGGAGGTTATTACTAGCATTAAAATCACCACAGGAGGTTATTACTAGCATTAAAATCACCACAGGAGGTTATTACTAGCATTAAAATCACCACAGGAGGTTATTACTAGCACTAAAATCACCACAGGAGGTTATTACTAGCACTAAAATCACCACAGGAGGTTATTACTAGCACTAAAATCACCACAGGAGGTTATTACGAGCACTAAAATCACCACAGGAGGTTATTACGAGCACTAAAATCACCACAGGAGGTTATTACGAGCACTAAAATCACCACAGGAGGTTATTACGAGCACTAAAATCACCACAGGAGGTTATTAGCACTAAAATCACCACAGGAGGTTATTACGAGCACTAAAATCACCACAGGAGGTTATTACGAGCACTAAAATCACCACAGGAGGTTATTACTAGCATTAAAATCACCACAGGAGGTTATTACTAGCACTAAAATCACCACAGGAGGTTATTACTAGCACTAAAATCACCACAGGAGGTTATTACTAGCACTAAAATTTACCACAGGATGTTATTACTAGCACTAAAATCACCACAGGAGGTTATTACTAGCACTAAAATTTACCACAGGAGGTTATTACTAGCACTAAAATCACCACAGGAGGTTATTACTAGCACTAAAATCACCACAGGAGGTTATTACTAGCACTAAAATCACCACAGGAGGTTATTACTAGTACTAAAATCACCTCAGGAAGTTATTACTAGCACTAAAATTACCACAGAAGGTAATTGCTAATTAAATTTACCACAAGGGGTCTTTGCTAGTTCTCAGAGAAGATTATGTGCACACGTCCAGTATATACTTTCCGTTTATTTTATATATTTTATTATTATTCATTGTTGTGCACATGTATACCTGGTAATTTGTGTAACTGTAACTGCAGGGTGAACATTTTTGATCCTCTGCGTTTCCTTTACACGTGATCTGTTCCCACAGAGTGGACAAGAGTACAGCTAAACTCACAAATCGGAGAAACACGGCCCTTAACAGAGAGAGCGGGGAAAATGTTAGCATAAAATTCGGAAGATAAAACGCTGTGCGTTTGTGTGCGCGTGACTAACCGTAGCAAAGCGAAGATCACAGTGACGCTAGGTGAATATTTCTCCAGTTTTGCGATCTGGTCACACAGGAATGGAACAACAAAATTGCTGGCGGTTATAACGATGGAGGGAAGATACTGCAGCAGCAATCCCACAACGCCGTCCTGCTGCGGAAACTGAACCGAGAAAAAACGCTCATTAGCTCTTTCCCACCAGGAACCCCCGTTCTGTATTGTTTACTGTTATACAGCTATAATTCTGAAGTTGAGTAAAAAAATCTTATTATTTCTATGGCAAAATGGGAGTCTTGGGTTCCAATGAATCCCCAGCTAGTTATTAGCTAAAAGCTGTTTAGCTAAAAATCATACAAATTTACAAAATGTTTAAAAATCATTTGTTCTTAAAAGGTACGTATACGTGCCCCCATTTAATCAAAATTGTGTTATTCATTTGTCAAATGTGACTTTTGCTAAAAACCGAAGCTAGCACTGTTGTACCTGCTGACTGTACAGAGTGGCGGAACCGATGGCGAAGAAGGCGCCGACTATCATGGCCAAAGCAATAAGGCTTAGGAGGACTCGGAGGGAATAAAGAATGAACACTTGAGACAGAGTGAGCGAGTCAGATTTCTTCTTAATCCTCTCCTCCTCCAGATCCACCTGACAGGAGACAGATGCAAGAAAGAAAGAGGGAGAGAAGAAGAAGAAGCAAAAGAGACAGCATTTAGAAATGCGTTTATTGACAGTCGGCCATTTTGTTTGCAGAATTAAGCCATCATTCCAGGACATTGACCATGTAAATGAGGGCAGTACTTCCTCCTAGACTCCCAATCGGGAAGTAATGCAGCATTTTGGTCACATGGTATGTTAAAGTACAATACAATACAATACGAAACTTGTGAAACCTTATTTTGAGCATATTTAGCTACCTGTAGGCAATAGCGCAGGTTGTTGTGTTTAACTTTGGCAGCTCCTGGATCCTGAAGGCCGTGATCCCACCCTGTAAAAACAAGCACACTGTACCCTCCTAATCGTCCGCCGTCCATCGCCACGACGAGCCGCACCACTCCACCCATCCTGCCGATCGATCAGAGGGGTTTGTTCTTATATTCGTTTGGATGTAGATGCTACACAAGCGTACCAGTGTTGTTGTACTCACCGGACCACGATGCATAACAAGCAAAACAGGAAGTAGAAAGCGGCGGTGAGCAGGTAAGCCAATGGAATGTTGTAAGAAAACCCATTGCTTAGGACCTCTGTGTTGTTATAAAACCCATAGAACAAATACGAGTACTCCATGAAGCCCTGAAAGAAAACGAGGAACATTATTGGTATGTAAAAAAAACAAAAAAACAATGAGTTACCAAACTTGTGTGTATGTTTGTCATACAGTTCCTGAGAGCAAATCCAGGAAGTAGGTGTAGTAAATGGTCAGAGGTTGAGGCTGAACGTCGTAAAGCAGGCACACTTCCACACCTACATCAAAAACAGGAGTACCACATCATCCACAGGGGTACATATAAAATATATATTGTTCTGCAGTAACTCTGAAGTCCCAGCAACTCCCATTTGTCAGATCCAGGTTATAATAAGACAGTCAGGTAAGCAGAAGACATTGGCCAGACAAGCAAGCAATTGTTTGACAAGAGGCTACCACCGCCATGCTTCATTACTGGTGCGATATTTGGTTGTAATTAATATATCATAGTCAGAATCTAGTCAATCATTGTTCAAGGTTGGGAAACTGTCTATACAGGAAACTAAGGCTTGGATTTATCCAGGCGGCTGCACTATAAATATCTATCAGAAACAGATCGACGGTACAAGACCAAAACTTGCTGCCTGTGCCATGGTACCTCAAATTGAATAAGATGCACCTTTTACCTGAAAGGTTGAGGGAGGGAACGAGTAATTGACCACTCGAGTTGTTTGAGCGGAAAACGATGCTGGGGATGATAACGAACCCGGCCATCAACATGAAGGACAGGAAGTTCAGAATAACCAGGAATCGCAAGAACAGGAAGTAGGATTGGACGCCTCCTCCGAAATGTCCTGTTTGGAAAGTAAAACCACAGCTAGAAAACATTGTTTCCTTTCACTAAGTGAGCCCAAACAAATCTTTTTTTATGGTACCTCCGATCTGGTGCATGGACTTCCTCCAGAGCTCGATGAAATATAAAACGCTCCACAGGTCCTCGCGAAAACGCTGAAAGGTCTTGGAGGAACGGAAACGCCAGGAGCCCCAACTAGAGACAACGGGAATTTGCATCTGCTGCACCTGCCTGAGAAACGGCAAGAAGAACAGACATCAGACTGACAGCTACATTTGCATTTGATTGTCATTCTGTAAAGAAACGATATTGTACCGTATAGCTTTCTTCAGCCCCATGTGGAGCGGCAGTTCTCTGAGCTTTTGCATTTTGTCTGCATTTTCATCCTCGCCCTCGTCCTCATTGGGACGTGAGTTCCAGTCAAACTGCACTGTGCCCTCAATACCTTTGTTCAAGGGACCTTTGCGTAACCTTAGTGAGCCGTAGCCGCTGTTAGGACCTTGGGAAAGAAATGCAAGGAACAGGAAGTGATAGGTGCAGATACCATTACTGTTATTGGGTATAAAGTACACTAGCTGGGGTTTATAAATCATTATATCTGGTTTGGATAGAAAATCTGGAATCTGGAAGCCCGTTTCCGCCACGTCGGAATTGTACGAGAAACAAACGTCAGGGTACATAGCAGGTAAAATGAGACAGGACCCTACATCCAAACAAAGCGCTTAAAGCCAAATTATAATCCTTTAGCTAGTTAAGTTGAACAAAGATGTTATACATGGTTTCCTTCCAACTTCATTTGATTTATACGATCCCAGAATTCCGAATGCTGATGTCTGATTGCATGTAGGTGAATATAAAAAAAGCAATACAAACCAAATTTCTCATTGGAGAAGCGGTAAACATCTTACCTTCTCGGTTGAATTCTCTTAGCTCCATCAGAAGTGCGATAGATCCACCAACCAAACCTTTAAACACTCATCTGTCTGACCGTAGTATTTGGTGGGGAAGAATAACTATGTGATAGTGTGTGGTCTATCCAGGAATTTATCCTGCCTGGACTTTGAGCTCTGAAAGAAAATTACCACTCAGCTACACTTCCTTGTATGACAGGACCTTCATCTTCTATTGTGAGGCCAGTTTGTGTTTATACAGAGGCAGGGTTGCAAATTAATCCGAGGGGGAATGCACCACGGAACTGGTTTGGCCTCGTCTCAATGGTAACGTCCTGTTCTTTCAGGAACAATGCCTTTTTAAATGCAACGTTCCAAATATTAACCCTCTCGTGATGCTTTCTTCATCATTTTTTAAAATGCAGGCTTGTCTGGACGTGCCCTCAATCGTTTGTAGTGTAGGGTGTCTCACATTATTTAATATATATAGCGGGACACGTACACACTGCAAGTCCACCATGGACGTGTCCCGAATCACCACATTATGGACGTGTCCCAAACGAAATTCAATATTCTCTATTCACAGAAGCAGAGGCTACTACTGGTTACCAAGGGGACCGGGGCAGGTCCAGGTGTGCATGTACGTTGCATATATATGGACTGATAATAAAGTGTGTGTGTTTAACATTTATTGCTGTAGTGTTTCTTCATTGACATTTAAGCCACCATAAAGTGTGATACACACACACACACATACACACACATACATACACACATACAGTAATGATATGGCTTCCTGAATAAGAATTATCTTAGTTGTAAACCACACAGCATGCCCCCCTCCAACGAGTGTGGTTTGAGACACGTCCAAAGTGGACCGATGGCCTACTTTGGATGTTGAAACCGCCAAGATTGTCCGCGAATAGCACGGACTAACGTGTTACGATGGCACGGGTGGGATATAGTTTCCCAAGTGAGCGGTCCAAAACGGGCAGGTTCAAGGATCTGAGCGATTTTCACCCAAGTCTGATTGGAAGGTCCTAGTTAGGGAGTCTCCAAAACTGAAAGTGTTGTGGGGTGTTTATGGTAGGTACCAACCACTGCATAACAAAATGGCTCAGAAGAAGGGCAACCGGTCAAACAAGAGACAAAGTCATGGCCGCCCACCCTTGTGTGTGAGGAGGGATGACGGTACTGTCAGAAGACAGACAGTAAACAGACGGAAGACAAATCAAAGAGGGACCAAAAACAGACAGAAGATTGTCTAAAATGGCCCGAGAAGTGACAGAAGATTAATTAAAGACAGAACGAACATGGACAGAAGACACACCAAAGAGAGACGCCTGAAGACAAACAGAAGATTGCCTGAAGCTCCAGATGCTTTAGTCTCACTTTAGATACCACACATCTGAAGGTCTTGTGAAGTTCAGGCTGTTTTTGTGGACACACAAAATTACTCATAGCTAAAACGTTTCGCTAGCTCGGTTATTAGCTAACAGCACTAGCTGCTGGTGTTCTACAATAACAGAAACAAGATCTGGAGTTACATTTTAAAATGTTTAATATTAACACGTGAAGATGAGAAACACTTTTTAACCCCACCAAGTAAAATAGTTTTCAAAATGTACACGTTTACAGTCACGTGACGGCACAGGCGAGTAAAATAGGGTGACGTTTGTAAAAAAGAAAAGGAAAAAAAGATGCACGTCCACGAATCTGTAAGGTAGTATTTAGCTAGCATAATTTTCGCAACGATAAAAGATGCTTGAAAAAAAAATATTTCACGTAGCATTACTCACGTCAGGAGAATGTTTCAAAGATTTGGTACCCAAAAACGAAAAAAACCCCCACAAAATTGAATGGACTTCAACTCCCATGATCCTTTGCGAATTCCCGTAACACGTACGCCGTCTCACGCTTACGTTCGCGTTCTTGACCTCAAACGTTCGAATGGCAGTGGAGGGTTGGCTGGTTGTTGGTGCGGACGCAGTGCATGATGGGTAACATAGAATTTGATTACCTTTATAACGTTGAAAACAATAGACAGTATTGAAGCAGTGCATGCTGGGAAATGTAGTCCATTTTTGGCACACTCTACACTAGTGTCTCTCAACACTAGGGACAGTTTTCTTCTCCGTTTTTTTTTTTCTGCTTTTATACAGTTGGCACAAGTGCATTCTGGGATATGGAATGCTGTTTAGTCCCCCAGATGAGATTTTTGTGCAGTGCATGCTGGGATATGATGTAATAATACACTGGTTACACTCAACCAATACTGGCACATGAGACTTTTCTATCCATTTTCATTCAGTCCTCTAAATCTGTCCATCATCCATCCGTCCATCCGACCGAAACATAAAAAAAAAAAAGTCAATACTCCGTTTCAGTTCTGTTTTTAACACGCTGGTGTTCATTTTTTTTTTTTTTTTGCTCACCATTTTTGCCTTCTTTCTTTTTCTTCATCTAGCTCTCTCCCTCTCTCTCTCTCTCTCTCTCTCTTTTTCCTTCCTGCATTTTCTCTCTTTTTTCCCCTTCCTGCTTTTTTTCTTCTTTTCTTTCTTCCTTCCGGCATTTTATTTCTTTTCTTCCTTCCTGCCTCTTCCTTCTTTCTTTCTTTTCTTCCCCCCTTCCTTGGTCCCCTTCTTTCTATTAGATGAATGAGGAGGCGTGGAGGTAAAAACAGTGCTGAAACGGAGTGGGTGCTGAAGCAGTGCATGCTGGGATTTTGCAGCTGTCACACATCAGGAACACGTCGAGCGCATCGTTTAGAACCTCAAATCCCATAATGCACTGTAGCAAGCGTGAGGCAGTCCCGAGACGAGAGTCAGTTCTCCGCCTTGACCCTCGACTTCTCCTTCGTCCCGCCGCCCATCAGGCGTCCGGCGGCGATGCAGACCAGCGCCACCACGTGGATGATGAAGTAAATGGAGCTCCAGTAGTGCAGCGTGTCTCCGGCCTTCAGCAGGACGAAGCCCATGCACATGTAGTCGTACGCTCGCATCTTCAGGAACCAGTGCACCCAGTCGAACACCTTCTGTCCCACAGCGCCCAGACGCGATCGCACGCTCGACTCCATGGCTAACTCTGCAGCGATACACACCGGGATGGTCAGGAAGGACAGGTAATACCCCACATGTAGACCGTGCCAGTACGCACTCACCAACATCGTCCATCCCGCTCTGGAGGAGGGGAGAGAGAGAGAGACACACACACAAAGACAGGCAGACCCATGGAGAGACAGACAGACAGACAGACAGAGAGAGACAGACAGACAGACAGACAGAGAGAGAGAGAGACAGACACAGAGTCCATTATCATCATGTTATTTGAACACATTGAACTAATCAACAGGAATTTTAATAATCAAACTTCAGACACACACTAAACCTCTCGTGTGTGTGTGTGTGTGTGTGTGTGTTACCTCAGCGCGTAGGCTCTGAACGGTGCACTGCTGTAGACGTACTGATGAAGCCACCACTGCACGGTCATGTTCCAGTAGCGCATGCCATGTCGGACTTTCACACAGAAGTCTGTGTTGTAGCAGTCGATGTTCTGGATGGTTCGGAAGTCATACTCGACGGGAGCGCCGGGCTCGGGGCTACACACACACACACACACACACACACACACACACACATTACCATCAGCGTCAGCGTTCACAACACAAAAGCTAGCAGCAAACACACACCACACCTGTATTGTATTGTAGGCCCGCCTCCTGGTTTAGACTCCGCCCCCTTTGGGTAACACCCGAGCCCCGCTGTGATGCATCCGGCCTCGGCTCCGCACCACGCCGAGTAGAACCTCATGCGGAACACGAAGAACACCGCCACCATGTAGAAGAACCTACAACGGTTACATTAGGTTAGTTGCCTAGCAACCGCGGTTCCGTCATTCAGAAGCAGAAGAAGGTGGCGGCACCTGAAGAAAAAGTTGTGCTCCAGGAAGTCGTCGGTGCGAACGTAGGACAACGGGAACAGGAAGTTAACACTCAGGAAGAGCACGCCGTAGACGGGGACCATCTTTAACCTGCTCAGGCACGGCGCTTTACACGGCAGCGAGACAGGATCGGTCTGCTCCAGCCAGTCCACGTACGTCTGGTAGCGGAAGAACGGCCCTGAGGACAGAGAGATAGAATGGGGTCGGTAGGTGGAGTTAAAGAAGCATGGGGTTTAGCTAGCGATAGTACGCCCCCCCTGGACCTGAAAACCTTGTGCCTTGTGGAGTGGGGACCCAGGTACCCAGGTACCCCATTTACTCTCTGGAAAAGTCTGGCCAAAAAGGGGTTCTTTCTTTGCATATCCCAGTCATAGGCAGAGCGCCATCATACAGAGCTCCCGTGGCAGAGGTTAAGGGCCTTGCTCAAGGCCCAAGAGTGGCAACTTGGCGTTTCTGGGGCTTGAACCCCCTGAAGTTCGGATCAGCAACCTAGAGCCTCAACCACTGGCCTACCACTAGCAAGGATCTGTGAAGGTTACAAGTGCGATCATTTCGCCTAAGTATTAGTAGTAAGCGGAGCAATGTTGCATAGGGGGAGTGGCTACCCCCGCAACCAAATTACCTGTCATGACCCCAACGTAGCAGTAGCTGTACGAGACGACGTCATACAGGGAAGGCTCGTGAGACAGACAGCTGTTCACGGACGACTTGGAGAAGGAGCTCACGTCCTTTTTCTTCTCAGAGTGATAGCTCTGGACCTCATACGCCAGACTGACCATCTGCAACACCCGACATTTACAATTCATTTTTTATGTAACATGCACGACAGCGGGAGAACCCTGAACCGCGCCGGAACTGACCTTCAGCGTGAGAAGGAGCTGGATGGCGTTGGCGAACGGTGTCGGAGAGGGAAGTCCGAACCATGTGACCATACGAAAGAATAACAGGTACAGGAACGTCCATGCTAGAGAAAGGGGCGGAGCTTTCCTGTCAAAAAAAAAGGAGAGACTATATTAAATAATATATCAAGAAGACCAAAATATTGAATAATATTGACAATTGTACTCGAGGAAATATAGGACATAACGGGGACGCCCTCTAGTGGCGACCTTACGATCAGCAACCCAGTTTTTTTGCTAATAAACCTCTTGACCAGGGAATTTTGTTTATAGGGGTGTGTGTGCGTGTGTGTGTGTGTGTGTGTGTGTGTGTGTGTGTGTGTGTGTGTGTGTGGTAACATCCGGTTCCCGTTTGGGGTTTCCCGAGTCCCCATTTCCTTATTGGATCTGTTGCCCTTTTAAATGGTATTTTGACACACAAACACACACACTGACCTCCAGTTGATTCGGATAATCAGCCACGTCCCCAGGACGGTGCACAGCGAGTGTAAAGTGTGTATTCCGCAAGTAGCGATAACAATAAGGAGCCCCAAGCTCAGTGCTGCCCCCTGCTTAACTGGAGGACCTGTTACACAACACACAAATAGTTTCAGGTAACAGAAAAGGTAGGACCACCTAAAAAAAACCCTTTAGAAAGCAACAGTCCAGTGACGGTAGACGCCATCAACGTCCTGCCGAGCGTCAAAAACTTACTGAGGTAGCGGAACAGGACCCCGACGGGGACGGACGCCGCCAGGATCCCCAGGTACACCAGCTCTTCCGGAGACATTTCTCTGCTCACGGATAAACGAAAGAATAATCGTGTGAGGGCCTTCGTTAGTCTTATAAATGAAATCGTTTTTTTTTTTTTTACCTTGCTGCGGTTACGCCGGATTTGCATGTGATGTGAAACAGGACGTTCTAACATTCGCATGCAAACACAGATACGACAGATAACGAGCTCAGATCAGGCGTCTGATGTGTTGTTAAAAAAAAAACAAAAAAAAAAACATCGCAGTTCACCTACGATTTATCACATTTGTTTACAAATCAAAATAAGAATATTAGATCTTTCAGGCTCCAAACACTTTTCTCCAAACACCTCACGTACATCATTAACACTGATCTCAGTTTTGCAACAATCTTACTCATCATTTCCTATCACAATGTGAACTGGGGTGTGGGTGTGTGTGTGTGTGTGTGTGTGTGTGTGTGTGTGTGTGTGTGTGTGTGTGTGTGTGTATAGATAGATAGATAGATAGATAGATAGATAGATAGATAGATAGATGTGTATATTGGTTAGACACATAATTAATAGCAGCACATTCGAAATAAATTATATATATATATGATTGCTGATTGCTAACATGCTAACCAGGCACTGTACACAACTACAATCCAAACACAACAAGACAAGCGATTTATCTTTTTTTTTTTTTTTTTTTTTATAACCCTTTATTTATTTTCTAAAAGCCTGAACTTTTTTTTAAAGATCATTATTATTAATACTTACGTGTGGCGTGTAGAAGCGTGTTCCTGGAACGCACAGAATGAGTGAATCACTTCCTGTTTTCTAACCGCACACGCCCCCCATTGGTCGACGTAACCACACGAGCTGGTGAACTCGAGCTCTGATTGGACGCTCGGTTTCCTCATCTTTCGAATGAGCCGGGGTGTGTGCGCGCGGTCACGTGACCTGAAGCAACCGGTACGCAATTCGATTCAGAGGGGAGTGAATCATATATTTCTTGTGTTATTTGTATAGTAAATCATATATATTTGTATCTTTATAAACGTAAAGTAAATCATATATTTCTGTATTATTATTAAAACAAGTATTATTTGCTTTATCACACACACAATTATTATTATACTCACGTTAAATGTTAATAAACACTTAAACGTATTGTTTGCATTTTTATATATAATAGAAAAAACGTGTGTATAATAATAATTGTGTGTGTGTGTGTGTGTGTATAATTGAAGAAGTATATAAACGAATCACTCTTTGAGACGACTCGTTCTTCTGAGTCACATTACAGAGTCGTTTAAATCGGATTGAACTAAACGACTCATTCGAGATTCAAAGAACCGAGTCAGTAAAATGATCCGATCTTCCCAGCACTAACACGGCCTGACACCGATCACGTGACGTCCCCGGAGTCGATTCATTCGGTTCTGTTTCGAACGCGCGAGTCGACTCTGACCTATGCGCTAATAAAAAACAAAAAAACAAACAAAAACAAAACAAATACAGCTTCAACATCCTGTGCACGTGGTTGGTATTAATAGCGATTTTACCTGGAAATCTAAGTATATATTAATAAATTCATCATTGCTGCTGTAAGAGGTGAACTTTGACACAGTTTCTCTCCAACGAAGGACGACGCTTGCGCGCGCGCCGGGACAAGGTACTGAAGCGAGCGAGCGCATTTAAATACGTGTGTTATTGTTTACACTGATCAGACACCAAACTTTATTTATTTATATTATCCGCAGATGTCCAGGAAAGTGATAGAACTTTTCTACGACGTGGTTTCGCCCTATTCCTGGCTGGGATTTGAGGTCAGTTTGTTTCTCGTGCACTCTCGGGACTCTTTAAGTGAGCTTGGTGCGCATGCGTACTAATTGCATACTAATGCATGCATGCATACTAGTTTAGTATAATATGGTAAAGATGGGAAGGAAGGTGACCTATGTGTGTGTGTGTGTGTGTGTGTGTGTGTGAGAGTGTGTGTGGAGACATAAACCAAGCAGTAGTAATCAAGGGTTAATTCAATATCCTGATAACACACTAAGGATCTTTATATTTATATACATCTATTAGGGGGCGTGGCTTTCGTCCTGCATGTTTATGTAGCCCATGGTTTTCTAACCAGGGGGTCTCCAAATTTTTTCTGCGGAGGCCACATCATTTTTTTTTCCTTTTTTAATTTGGGCCCTGGCTCGGTCAGTAACAGAACAAACACATGGGCTGAAGTGACTGTCAAAGATTTTATTGTGACTTTAAATGTATTTATTTTGCCTCCTATTCATTGCTATTGAAATCAAAACATTTCCTTACTTATGCATGTGGTTGGTGGGTGAATCTAACAGATAAATAGGCTACGTCAATAACTAGGCTGAAATTTATTAGAAAAATAAAAAACAGTCATGAATCATGAAAATGGGCTACATGAAGAAATATGAATATATTTGGAAATATAATAAAAAAAAATATAAATATTATACAGCGCTCTCCGTACAGCGCGCAGTCTGGCATGGAAAAACAAACAGCACGTGGTGTCAGTGATTCGCCTCTAGATGTCGCTCTTGTAATAAAAGCGGAATGAGAGCGGGAAAAACTATCGGTATAGCTTTTTTGCCAACAGCCAATCAGCAATCAACTATCAGTGCTTCCACATCTATTAATAACCAGGGGCCATATACAGCTATGATGTGAGTAAAACATCTGTTTAAAGTCAAAATATGTTCCTGGCATTGTTCAGAGGGCCGTTTTAAATGTGAATGTGGGCGGTGATCATGATTTGTGGTCGGCTCGTCAAATAATCCAAAATCCTTTTGCACAGACGAGGGTCCAATCCTACGTCTAACTTTTTGCGACGAGTTTGTTTAGAACGATGGCGCGAAGCCAAATGGGCATCATTCTAACTAGAGGATGACTGATTGCAAAAAAAAATACATACCGATAGTTTTTCCGGGTTGCTTATACGGTACGAGAGCGGCCTCTAGAGGCAAATCGCTGACGCCACATGCTTTTATTTGACTTTTTTTTTTAATTATTAATTTTGTACTTAATTTTTTTTATTTTACTTTTATAATTATTTATTAATATAATTAATATATTTTTCATTTAGCACATTTATATGATTCAGTACTAAGCAATGGACTGTGTTCACTCCAGCATCTGGGTGCAGCTGGATTATGGACAGGGTAAAGCTATCTGAAAACTTACTACTATTCCAAAATGTACGCCAATTGTTGACAATTTAGCTTTTTTTTTCTTCCGTGCATTTCAGGTGCTGTGTCGCTACAGAAATGTGTGGAACATGGAGCTCAAATTACGCCCCGCCTTTCTGGGCGGAGTCATGCAAGAGTCAGGTAATCATAGATTCAGAATCATACTGCCGGTAGTTTGACGAGATGACTTCTGGATTTGGGAATGGCTATATAACTTTTATTAAAAGTGGGTGGGGTTTCCTCACACTTGAAAGCTACTATAATAGTAATTATAATAATAAAGCGTAAAACGTCACTATTTTCCTGGCCACGTTTTTAAAATCATGTTTGTGTGTGTTTGTAGGTAACAAACCGCCTGCAATGGTGCCAAATAAAGGCCTGTACATGGTGCAGGATTTGAACCGGCTGGCGTCTTTTATGAACATCCCCCTGCGTCACCCGTCTGACCCGTTCGAGGTCATGTTTCAGAAAGGTATATATTTGTTGAAGGTCCATGTTTTTATACAATAATGTAATTATTAATGATCTTTAATGACTTTACTTGAAACTATAACACGGTATGATGGATCCTTAAATGCGGTGGCATGAGATTGTCCCTTTATTTGAACTAAGACGTGTTCTAGCAGGACATTTGGACAGAAAGCTAGCGCCATGAAGATCTGCTTTTCATGGGTTGGTTGATCTGCTATAAAACTTCAACCCTTATAAGACCCCTTTGGGATGAATTTTTCACCCCGACTTCACCACAGACCTCCTCACCCCCATCGTTATCTGACTTTCCCATCAGCTTTCTTGTGCCAGGACAAACCCTCAAACAATTTTCCAGGACCTGTTGGAACAGAAGAGTGGAGTTTATTATAAGATGGAACAAACGAAAAGATCGAAAAGTTTGTCCACAAACTTTGCATGGAAAAATTCTTGCTTTCCGTCGCTATGCAGGTTCTCTCTCCGCCATGCGATTCCTAACGGCCGTCGCGGAGAAGGAGAAAGACGGCGACCGCTGGGTGGAGAACGTTTCTAGGGAAGTTTGGATGCGGATCTGGAGCAGGGATGAGGATATCTGTGAGCCAGCGTCTCTTTCTGAGGTAACTTTTACGTGTAGGTGTGTGTGTTTACCACCAGGGGTCATAGTTGGATGATGTAATCGCTTTATTAGTTTTGCTCCCTGAAAAGTTTTTTGTCACCAACGTCTTTGAAGGCTTTCAAGAGACTAAACAAGCACCCTGAGCAGCCTGTGTGGATAGAAATGGTTGAATGGTAGAGAAGGACAGTTGATTATCCATAGTTACCCCAAGGTTGCAAGCAGTGGCAGAGAGTCATGAAGAGTAATCGGAGATCTTGACCTGGAGATGAATCACCTGGGATGACCAGCAGTTCTGCTACAATAATGTAACTCTTTGGCACGTCTGTCCTATTCACAGATGAAACAATGGTACTTTGTATAGCCGAGCTGCAGTCCCGGAAACAGAGTAAACACCCTTAGATCTCTACAGATATTTCAGTTGTACTTGTTGTACTGGATGTGCTTCAGCAACATTTCCATGTTCTATATATATATCTGAGCAAGGCCCTTAACCCCATAGCTGCTGAGATGTACAAATGAGGAAAGTCGTTTTTGGATAAGGGTGCCTGCCAAATGCTGTAAATGTAAACTCAACCCGGAAAAACTATCGGTATGGATATTGGTGGAGGACGTTTCTAGGGAAGTCTGGATGTGCATCTGGAGCAGGGACGAGGATATCTGTGAGCCTCTTTCTGAGGTGACTTTTACATGTAGGTGTGTGAAAAAGTCAACGAATCCATTAAACAGGCCTGTTCATTCATCTCCAAATGAATACAAACCGTTACATCCAAAATGAAAGAATACAAAGACTCGTCAAATAAACAGCATGTGGAATCAGTGATTCGCCTCTAGAGGCTGCTTTCATACTGTACAGCGCAACCCGGAAAAACTATCAATATGGATTTTTGCTAAGCGGTGCTGATCATTTGGCAAAACCGATAAATCGGTCTAGTAGCGAATATGAACTGTTACATTTGTCCTTACACCCCTTTATACATAAAAAAATAGAAATCCTGTCTTATATTTCTGTGTTTTTCAGGCAGGACTGAAGGCCGGTTTGTCCCCCAGCGATGTGGAAGAGATTCTTGCCATGGCCAAATCTCAGCCAATTAAAGACAAGCTGAAGCAAACCACAAAGGAAGCGATCAAATATGATGTAGGAACCCGAATCGATTCCTCTTCCTGATCGCAATTCACAATGGTTTGGCGTTTCATCGCGCCTCTGTCTTTATTCGCAGGCGTTCGGGTTTCCCCTGATCGTTTGCCACGTCGACGGAAAACCCAAGGTGTTCTTCGGGTCGGACAGGTTCGAGCTGATGGCGTACTGCATCGGTAAACGAGTACCTTTCGCGTTTACATTCAGCCGTTTTGTGGAATACAATGTGCACAATTCATCCGTTGCTTTGCATTTTTGTTTTTCAGGAGAAATGTGGCTCGGCCCACAGCCGGACAAGCGCACGTCAAATCTGTAACCGCTCCACGATTTATCGCCTTTCGATAAACTTACTCCTACTGTGTTTGTGTGTGTGTGTGTGTGTGTGAGGTGGGATGAGAGAAGAATTAAAAATATGCTGATACAAAGCCTCAAGCTTTGCTCATACTCATACATTATGTGGTGGAAACAGGCTTCCATATGAAATTGTGTGTGTGTGTGTGTGTGTGTGTGTGTGTGTGTGTGTGTGTGTGAAACGAACAACCCAGGAAGCACTTAGCTACAAGGCTAAGTCCATTTCTTCACTAGTGTTCGCCGTCTCCATCTCCATCTTTCTCCTCAGGCGTTCGGGTTTCCTCTCTTGATCTCCCAAATTACAGGAAACCCAAGACCTTTGGATCAGGCAGGTTCGAGCTCGTACCTCGTTGCATTGTCAAACCTAATTCGCTTTTATTTCCGGGACAACGTCGGATGCTAATTTTAAAATCGTTGAAGTTTGTGTGTTTTTTTTGTCGTTTTGGAGAGAAATGGTTCGGTCCACAACCTGCCAAGATCACTTCAAACTTGTAGCAGCAGTATATTACTATGAATACACACTATGAACACACGTGTGTGTGTGTGTTGGATAAGATGAAATGCTGCTGGACTAGAAAGTCAGGTTTGTTTAGTGTCACGAGACAAAATGACTATGAGGATAAGGAACGAAAACTACGCAGAAAACAAAAAGCTATTTATAGGAACTCGTGGTTCAGCTGAAGGAAGGGAACGAGGGATGGAGTTCGGAGAAACGAACAGGAAGAATTCCTAAAGTTCTTGAAGTAAGAACGGAGAGAACGACCGGAACGTGAACTGTGCAAATTTTTATTGCGTATCATTAAAAAAAAAAAAAAAAAAAAAAAAAAAAACATGAATCTAAGAAACTGAATCAAAGAGTCGGTAAATGAATGAGTGAATGAAAGAGAGATCGCCAGTAAATAAATGTGTGAGTAAATAAATAGTGAATGAATAAGTGAGGGAGTAAGAGAATGAATGAATGAGTGAATAAGTAAAAAGGTGAGACTGGATGAGTGAGAGAATAAGTGAAAAATTGAGAGACTGAGTAAATGAGAGTGAATGAAAGAGTGAATGAGTCCAAAAAAAAGAAAAACCCTGATTATGGAAAACCCTGCAAAGAGTTTTACATAAAAAAAAAAAAACAATACAAATATAACAATATAAAACTAGCATTAGATAAACGACTACACTACAGTGCAGCCATATTAAACAGGGTCGTACCAATACGCCACCGGAGGGGGGGAAGCGTTCGGGCGATAATTTATGTTTTATTATCTTAATTATAAAGTGGGTCATACCAAGTCATATAGGAGGAGTAAACAGTATAGAAATCCAGGATGTACCATTTTATCAATGGTTCCATTCGATCATTGCCTTCGCAGTAAATCAGGGTTATACCATTATTCTTGGTATAATATGAAAGTAAGCGTAAAGTCAAACGAGTCCTGTAAAATACCCCCAAATCCTTTTTTCAGAAAACGGTGTAACTGTTGGCCTCGCCATACCCTGCCTCCTGAAGGTAATGACCGACGCTGATTGGCTGAGACGATCGGAGAACCGTTTTGTCGTTGGCGCTCTTCTCTCCGATTGGAGTTTGTTTCGGAGCTCGGCCAATGAGAGGCGGTCTTGTTCTTTCCAGTGGCAGCAGCTTTTGATGATGGTATGACTGGAGACGAAAAAGAAAGAAAACGTTATTCGTTTTGTGTTCTGTTTAACGCTAGTGTGAGAGAGGGAGGGAGCGATTCAATGAGTGAATATAAGTGAGAGTGAATGAGTGTAAGTGTATGAGTAAGTGAGTGAATGAGTGAGTGAATTAATAAGTGAGTAAATAAGAGTGGGAGTGAGTGAGTGAGTAAATCAGTGAATGAATGAGTGAGTTGATTGAGAGAGTGAATAAATGAGTGGGTGAATTGAGAGAATGAATGAGTGAGTAAATTAGTGAGTGAATAATAGGGTAAATGAATGAGTTAACTGAGAGAGATTGAGTAAGTGAATGAGTTAGTTGATTGAGAGAGAGTAAATGAATGAGTGAATAAATGAGAGTGAATGAGTGAGTGAGTTAATTGAGAGTGAGTGAATGAATGAGTTGATTGAAAGAGGGTGAATGAATGAGTGAATGAATGAGTGGGTGAATGCCATGGTAAAGAATGAGTGGGGGTAATTTAGAGAGTGAATGAAGGAGTGAATAAGAGGATGAATGAATGAGTTGATTGAAAGAGAGTAAATGAGTAAATAAATAAGTGGGTGAATGAAATGGTAAATAAATGAGTGAGCTAATTGAATGAATGAGTGATGAATGAATGAGTGGGTGAATAAAATGCTGAATGAATGAGTGAGTGAATAAGAGGGTAAATGTATGAGTGAATAAATGAGATGGTGAATGGACGAGTGAGTTAATTGAGAGGGGTGAATGAATGAGTGAATAAATGAGTGGGTAAATGCCATGGTAAACGAATGAGTGAGTTAATTTAGAGAGAGTGAATGAAGGAGTGAATAAAAGGGGTGAATGAATGAGTGAGTTAATTGAGACTGAGTAAAGAATGAGTGAATAAATGAGTGGGTCAATGAAATGGTGAATGAACGAGTGAGCTGATTGAGAGAGTGAATTAATGAGTGAGTAAATGAATGAGTGGAAATTGAATGAGTGGGTGAATAAAATGGTGAATGGATGAGTGAGTTAATTGAGAGGGGGTGAATGAATGAGTGAATGAATGAGTGGTGAATAAGAGGGTGAATGAATGAATGAGTTAATTGAGAGAGAGTGAATAAATGAGTGAATAAAAAGGTGAATGGTTGAATGAATGAATGAATTTATTGAGAGATTGTGAATCAATGAGTGAATAAATGAGATGGTGAATGAATGAGTGAATAAGAAGGTGAATTAATGAATGAATGAGTGAATAAGAAGGTGAATGAATGAGTGAATAGGTGAGTGGGTGAATGAAATGGTGAACGAATGAGTTAATTGAGAGAGTGAATGAATGAGTAAGTAAATGGGTGATGAATGAGTGTAAGTGAATGAGTGAGTCGAGGAGTGATTTAAAGAATGAATGAATGAATGAAAAAGTCAAGCGATGAAAGATTAAAACAGAAAATGCAAAAAATACAGATCGATGTGTGTGTGTGTGTGTGTGTGTGTGTGTGTGTGTGTGTGTGTGTAAGAGACATACAGTGAATTGGAGCAGCCATGTGGTTTCTTCAATGATTTTCCTCTCTGGAGGAACTGCAGCAGCTCGTGAACGGGAACCTCCGCGTAAGGAACCTCACCTACATGAGAACAAGACCGCAGATATTAAATCACAGAAACAAAGAGAGAAAAAAAGAAAGAGAACTGAAGGAACTCGTCACTCACCGAGAGTCACCATCTCGTACAGCAGCAGGCCGAACGACCACCTTGAAGAATCACCACACAAAGAACATCAGCGTTCGAAAAAACACAGTCACACATTTAAAAAAAAAATCTATTCCATCGATTCACGTACAGGTCGCTCTTCTGGCTCGCCTCTCTGTTAGCCAGTATTTCCGGCGCCTGCCATTTTTTCATCCCGGGGTCGCTTTTGTAATTGACGCCATACGTCCTTCGCGTGTACACGTCACCAAGTCCCCACAGCTTAGCCGTTAGCATCCGGGTAATTAACACGCTGCGGGCTTTGATGTTTCCGTGAATCAGACCTTTGGAGTGCAGGAAGTCCTGGAAAGTCAGAAAGAAAGCAACGGCTAGTCAGCGTTTTGTAGCTAGCTAACAGGTAGCTAATAGTGCGAGGAACTGGCCATGAACGTAAACGTTTCTCACCAATGCGGAAGCCACCTGAGTGGCCATCGTGAAGATCTGCTTCTCTGTCATCACCCCAGAGTCGGGTCCTGCCTGTCAATCATCATCATCATCACCATTATCACCATAAGTCATTTCCTCACCTGTCTGTCTCTTTGTTAGAGTGTATAACCCACGTCCTCACCTGTCTGCACCTCCACAGGTAGCTGAGTAGGTCCTGGTTCTCGCATTCCTCCATGACCATGATGAGCGGCGCTCGCAGCGTAACCACGCCGATCAGCTCGGGCAGGAACGGGTGAGGACCCAGCTGAGACAAGAAGGACGCGAAGCCAAGGAAGGACTCACACTCGTTCTCGCTCGCTGAGTCTGACCAAGACAGAAATGGAGTTACAATATTGCGACACTGGACCGAATCTTTTTGAAGATCCCATTCCACAATAAGTATTCCACTCATCTGGGAAGATGTTCCACCAGCTTTTGAGGAGATATTTTGCTCATTTGATGGAGTCAGTGTTAAATATACATCCTATAGGCAACCCAGGGAAAGCATATCTCCATGGAGCCGGCTTTGGGCACATGTGCTTCTAAGAAGATGAGTCAAAGGAACATACCAAGGAACAAAATTTTTTTATCAGAAAATAAGGTGTGGTACGGACTCACCATTGAGGACGTGCAGGACAACGTTGCGGTTCTCCATGCGCGCCCTGTAGAGCGACACCGTGCCGTCCGACTTCAGGGCGTATGAGCTCGGCAGTGACGTCACCAGTTTGAAGTTCTCTGGCAGGCGCTGGCGCGGCGTCTCGCGCGGGTTCAGCAGGGCCGCGTCGCCGAAGCCTGGGTTATCGATGCCGCGCATTATTCCACCGGCACGCACCGACGCCCCGAACGTGGAGTACGTAGGCGAGATGTCGAGCGCTATACTCTCTCCTTCCAAAGCGTTCAGACCCTGAGGAGCTGCAACCAGAGACGCACAGATTACTATTTACAATTCCATGATTGACCTCAAATGTAATTTTTTTCATATACGTCATTGATTTCATGCTAGTGGGTGGCTGACCTTCTCTGCTGGCCTAAACACCACCAGACTTACATTTTAATCTATTTTTTTCCCCTGAATATGTATTGAATAATTCCCAATAGTTTTTATTTCATAGCTTTTCTCTCGGTGGCGCTGTTTCCAATAGTGCACGTTTACTTTAAAGTTTCCGTCCAATCGGATTTTAGCCGTCAAATGTATCTGCTGCGAGGCCTTCAGACCTCTAGCTGCTGTTTCAACCAATCAGGTCACGAGTTGCCAACAGCGGGGCCACCTAGCAGGCGTCCAATAATGTTGCCGTTTTCAGGTCCTTGGATCGGCCGCTCAGACAGCGCTATTAGTCGGAGCTCGCAAACCCGCATCCGTAGCAAACTGCACAAGCTCGATTCTATTGGCGTGGATAAAACGCACAAAAACGCACGCTTGTTTTTATGAGGTAAACTTAGACTCTAGCGCTGACGTACGTTGGCAGTGCAGCTGCGGCTACAGTGAAACGAGATTTGTGGAATCGTGTCCGTGGTTTTTTTGTTGTTGTTTGTTTGTTTTGTTTTGTTTAAGTAACGCCATTCGTATTCGCTGTTTCGTGATGCAGCGCTCTGTTATACCGCGTTGATTCGGGTTGGAACCTTTAACGAAGGTCTAGGGGTGAAATGCGAGGATGCACCGTGTCTCACCATCGACCCCGTGGACGATCCGGGGGGGGCCCCGGCTCTTTTGAGTGCCCCATGGCCGCACTTTGTGGACTTTCTCTGGGCAAAAGCGCAACAGAAGCAGGATGACGAGCACGATGAAAAAACTGAGCAACAGCAGCACAGGAACGATGATGACCTCCTGCTCGTACATACGGACCTCTGAAGAAAACACACTCCGATCAGTACGCATGCAGCAACAAACACGTATTCTTCTTTTTATTTTCCTCTAAACTCACCACACAGAGTGTCATCTGGTTTACACAGGGTGTATCCCTGAGAGCTATTTGCAGACGCCATTCTGTAGAGAACACACACACACACACTTGCATTTGTGTACATTCGGTCCTGTGAGTGTTATCAGGCGGTTAAGCAAACACAACACGACCAAACATCTCTTTCTTTTTCACACAGTGAGGAAGAAGATTGGTAACACCCTGAAACTGAGGTCCAGCAACCTCAGTCAGGGTCATACAGATGTTTCCAAAGACGGGTTCCATATAGTATTGTCCCTTTTTAAGTTTTGTGAGGTACAATATAAATATTATATAATGACGTTTTGCATTTGCATGAACAAATATGGAGGCTTTATGCAAATTTTTATGCGAATATCCTTGTCGACGTAAACATCTTTTGCTATGTTTCCACACGGACGGATTTAATTGCCGGACGCACGCCTCGTGGCATAATTTGGTGCTCGATTTGGTAAAAAACGTCTGGCGATTGCAAATAATTGATTATCGCGCTTCGATTTTTTTTCTTCATAGCCGAGTAAAGAAATACATGTCGTGAATAAAATTTGTGCAGTTAAATTGAATATAAAATATATATTTATATACACACAAAACCCCAAACACACGTTTTTTTCATGCAGCAACAAACTTGTAGAACTTGTGAGAACTTCATCTCTCCATTCAAAATAAATTCAACAGGACGGAGTGTGTTTAGGGTCAAAACAATAGACACACCCTGAACTACAGCCTCAAATTACAACACTTACAGCAGGGATTGTGTGTGTGTGTGTGTGTGTGTGTGTGTGTGTGTGTGTGTGTGTGTGTGTTTGTTTAACTATAATGCTTTTATATCTCAACATAATATATCAATAGTGGGTGTTATTAAAAAAAAATAATGTACTGTCGCCTATAACACACACACACACACACACACACACACACACACACATATATGCACACAACCGGAACAGGTCCTGGTTTTCCTGTATGTTGGTGTATCACGAAGGCGAAACCTGTCGGGCTGCATTTTTATTACTTAAAACACACACACACACACACACACACACACACACACACACACATATATGCACACAACCGGAACAGGTCCTGGTTTTCCTGTATGTTGGTGTATCACGAAGGCGAAACCTGTCGGGCTGCATTTTTATTACTTAAGAAACACACACACACACACACACACACACACACACAGTAACAACCAGCAATCCTGTCATAAACACATCAAACAAAATGTGTGTGTAATGTAATTTTTCGGTGTCAATGAGTCGTTGGGACTTACCTGTGTGTGTGTGTGTGTGTGTGTGTGTGTGTGTGTGTGTGTGTGTGTGTGTGTGTGATGCTGTCAGCTTCCCTTCTTTAGCATTTTGTCCTCTGGACTCCACTCTGTCACTCCTCCACTTTCTGTCTCTTCAAAACTCTCACACTTGTTTCGTCACTCAACTCGTCTGTCCCTCCCTCTATCCCTCCCTCTTTTTCTCCCACACTCATTACGTAAGTCTGTCTATAGTTCTCTCTCTCTCACTCTCTCTCTCTCTCTCTCTCATGGTGGCATCATAAAGAAACAACCCTTGGGTTCTCTTGTGTGGACACGACCAGATGAAGTCCAGACAAAGACGAAGTCCAGACGAAGACGAAATCCAGACGAAGTCCAGACTCCGAACCCTTTGGTAAATAAGTGTTGAGACATGAAGTCGGACTGCGATTCACTGGATCTTCTAGGGAGACTGGAAGACGTCCAGAAGATGGACAGAAGACACGAGGCATAATCATATTTGCCAATGTTTTATTAATTCATCTACAACAAACACTTGTTATCCCTTTATAACTACAGTTAAGATCCGATCATCCCTCGCACTGGAGACTCCTTCCATAAATTCTCTATTAAATCCAAACACTTTTCACATCACATTTCATAAAAAAAAAAAAGAACAGTACATTGATCAGCCAGAAGGGGGCGTAACACACGCGCACACATACGCGCGCACACGATCCTGCGCCACTTCGCCGCGGCAGAGCTCAGCGCATGCGCACTGGTCGTGTCCGGGAACGCTGCGTTTATTTCGCACACGTCCTGCAGCTGTGCAGCTCACATCTGCCCCACATCTGCCCCGCACCTGCCCTACACCTCCATCTGCGCCACACCTCTATCTGCACATCATGCTTTGCAGAACAGATCAGCTGTGTGAAATATAGCCCCGAACACCGGACAAATCTTCAAAACAAAAGTCCTAGCCGTGAAATGTCTGAGAAAATGTTTTATTTTTTTATTAAAGTAAATGAGTGTTTATATTTCTGCTTATCTACTAAACCCCACCCCATATTCACTAAGACACACCCATGTTCACTAAACCCCACCCAAAACTCCGCCCATCCACATTAAGCCACGCCTGTGTGTGTTTTATTTAAGATGTATTATTTTTTTATAATTGATTAAATTTAGGTTTTTAATTACAATTTTAAATAATACTTTTAAATAACTACTTTTATAAATCAGATGTAAATCGGGTATTTGTTTTATTTTGGAGGACGTGAGAAATTTTGTACAGCAGCGAGAACAGCAGGGACTTTTATGTTGGCGTTGTCCGGGTGTTTCCGGGTTCCGGTGTGTGTGTGTGTGTGTGTGTGTGAGTCCCTCCGTGGAGCTGCAGGCTGGGGCCTGGTTCCGGATCCCGTCCGCTTCTCCGCGTCGTGTTGTTGTTGTTTCCCGTTATTTATATTTATTAGTAGAACCGCGAACGGCGAACAGCTCCACAGCGCCTTGCTGGACCGCTGCAAGCTGAACTCGGCCTTGAGCCTGGAGCTCGGTTCGGGTTCTGGAAGCTTTCTTTGTCGCACTGACGGCCGGGCTTTCTTCCGGCTGCACGCGCGAGACACGGAGACAAAAAAAAAAAACCACACACACACACCGTGAAATCAGTCAGGTTTATATTTTTATACGTGTTTTTCGATTCGGTTGTATTTTTTCTGCCTGATAATCGGCGGATGATCGATTGTTTTTTTGTTTTTTGTTCTCGGTGCTAATGCTAATATGCGAGCGCGAGCGGTTTGTTTATTCTCTGTAATGACATCACGGTCATAAATGTCCAAACATACCCCGAGGCGTTGTGGCACTTCCGGGTTTGATCAGTTTCTACTGTATTAATTGCATCGATTGTTGAGTTTCACCAACAATCAGCTTCCGGCTGATTAATCGCGCGCGCGCACGCACGCACGCAAACCCCCTGACCGCAGCACGCGCGGCGCTTTGATCTGAGCCGAATAATTGCACCGAATAATCGACTCTCACGTGGTGGGGGGGAAGAAAATCCAACGAGATGTTCCGCTTCTTGGATGACGTCGATGACAATCCATACATGATGTGAGTGAAACTCTTCTGGACCCTGTTCCAGATCCTTCACTTCCTTTCTGTCTGGGATCGGTTCTGGTTCTGTTCTGAAAATCCGGTTTGTTTAACATGAAAAAAATCTCCCTGTTTTGTCGTTGATCAGTCCTGGTTCTGTCCTGGTATTATCTCAGATTAATCGCAGTTCTGAGTCGTCTTGGTTCCGTACCAAAACGTAAACATTTTTATCCCGTCCCGCAAAAAAAAAAAAAAACGTGACTAACTGACATCAGTTTGCATGCGGCAATTTCAATCGAATAGTTGATGACGGCACGGCGTTGTTGAATCGATTAATCGATCGTTAAAATCCCGATTAATCGAATTGTCATTGATTTCTCTTTATGTTCGGGCCAATCATTGGGTCAAATATTGAAAAAAAAACACGTCTTACAAACGATTTGCTTCGGAAAACATCGAAACCTTGTGTTATTAAATAATAACATTATATCTATTTAATATATGAAATTTTATAGTGTCTCATTCTGAATTCTCAGGAAACTTATTTTTTTTATTGAATAAACGTTTTCTGGTGTGTGTTTTTGTTTTTTCAGGGACCCGTTTGCGGCACACCGTCGTCAGATGAGGAGCGTGTTCGGGTCGTTCGGGTTTGACCCGTTCCCTCTGAGTCCTCAGATCCAGTCGGCCCGAGCTCCCATGCAAGTGCAGGTGAACACACCTGTCCCTTATCCCTTAGCCAATTCCACTAGATATATTACACTTGAAATACTGAGGACATGGAAGTATTTATCTCTTTTATTGACCTGTCCATCCATCTGTCTGTAGCCTCAGGCTGGTGCGTTGGCCCCTTTCGGGATGATGGGAATGGTGAGATCTTTTGGGTTTTTATTTTTTACATGTTAACGCCAAAAGTATTGGGACACCCGACTTTTCCAGCTTTCCATTGGGCTGAATGATGTGGAAGAGCTTCTGCTATAGAGCACCAAGCTCTATCCTTTTGGTTTAGGAGAACGCCTCCTCGCCTCCATCAGTACCTGACTTTACGAACGCCCTCTTGTGGCTGAATGAGATCTCGGCTAAATCTCCACAAAATCTAGTGGAACATCTTCCAAAAGGCGTACCAAAAGGTTCACAATCGTAATGGTCGGGTGTCCACAAACATTTGGCCGTACAATGCGTTTATTGCTCGCAATTTGAAAGAAATCGCTACTTCAGTCAAAGTTCACGAAGTGAAATGTATGTGATGTGTGTGCTGCAGGGAGGAGGATTCATGGATATGTTCGGGATGATGAACGGCATGATGGAGAACATGGTGAGTGAAGCGTTGTGTTTAGATGAAGCAGGAAATCCGGGTACTATAGACTGTTTGTGTGTGTCTACAGGAGAGGTTCTCCGGTTCTCCATCCTGTCAGTCTTTCTCCTCCTCCACCATCATCTCGTACAGCAGTGACTCCGGAGGTCCCAAAGTGTACCAACAAACCAGAGAAATCAGAACAGCACCTGGAGGGGTGAGACACATGTACAAATGAATATGAGGACACGCACCTGCTTTACGTGGACATTTTTGCTTCTGTGGTCCCACACACACACACACACACACACACACACACACTCCGTTATCAGCAGTTCCGAGTAAATTTAGAACACGTAGGATTCCACACACATTCACACACACGCCGATATCGGCAGTTCCAACAAAATTTAGAACACATGTTTTAGTAATTGGGACGTTCTGAGGACTGCTTTACGGGGACCTCGTTTTCCAGTAATTCTACATTGTTAACTACAGGAGCGCTGATAAATTAGAACACCGCCTGGAGTTGTTCTTCCTCACACACCGACACGCACAACACCACACACGTTTTTGCAATTGTGACTTCACAATGACACACACCTGCGTCATGGGAACTTCACTATCAGGTGATTTCACTCTACATTTTACCACCACCTTCCATAGCAACCCTCACCCCATGTATGTCCACACGTGCGATGTACCACTTACACACTCTGTCAAACCCCCGTTTTATGGGGACTCGCCTTTCACACCCCGTTCTGTTAAATTCTTACACACATTTTTGATTTCATGACATTATGAGGACACAGATCTGTTTTTTTTGTGGATTGCATTGTGCGTGATATGACACACATCTATACATATACACACGCCTAGAGAAGCTGTTCTGAGAAATTAGAGCATCAACTGAAGACACACACACACACACACACACACACTACTAGCTATTCTTTTGTTTGGGTTAAATATTAATGTCACCGGCGTGTGTTTGTGTGTAGATCAGAGAGACGCGTCAGTCGTTGCGCGATAGCGAGAGCGGCATGGAGCGCATGTCCATCGGCCATCATATTGGAGATCGAGCTCACGTGTTGGAACGTTCCAGAAACGCGCACACCGGCGATCAGGAGCACCGACAAGACTTCATTAACCTGGAGGAAAGTGAGTAACCGTGTCCTCCTAAACCTCAGCTACATCCTATAATGTATAAAAAAAAGAATGCGCCCATATTCGAGGGTCATGGTTTTCAATTTCGTTCCCTCTGTCTGCGTCTCAGATGAAGCCGAAGCTTTCGATGAGGAGTTTAGGAGGGGAGTAGGGCGTTACATGAGCCCTAACGCCCGTGCCCTGGAATACGGACGGAGCCGAAGGGCAGCGACGGGACAACTGGCACTACCCGCGCCGCCAAACGCCACATCCTCTTCCTCACCTCGACCTCCCCACCGTCCCCGCTACGACTGGTGAGGGCTAGGTTAGCTAACATTCTTATATTACTTTTATGTATAAACACAGCAAGTCTCCGAGTTACGATTTTCCGATCTCACGGTGACGACTGCAATACGACAAATTTGTACGGAAATATACCCAATTTTCGCCTGAGGGGAAAAACATAGTATCGTATATTAAACAAATTACAGTATACGTTTACATGACAACTAACTACTGTACTTTTACTGTACAATTACAGTAGTTAACCGTAAATGTTTATTTATTTTTTTTTAACAATTATAGTTATTTCGTTAACCTCGTCCCTTTTTGGAATTTCAGCTTGCTGTATTTACGATGTTAATTCATTAGACAGTTCGGAAACATTCCCAGCTCCGAGCGCTGTGTTTTTTTTTTTTTTTTGCCGTAATTGTATATTAACAGCAGCTCCGAGATTATTTCTCGGGATTATTTCGGGCTACAGAGGAAATCGCAGGTTCGTTCTTCGCGTTGTAGAAACGTACATTTGCCTAGCAACTATTTAGCTAGTTAATATGTTGTGTGTATTGTAACATATACGTGTGTGTGTGTGCGCACAGGTGAACGAACCAAGCAGAAGAGCCTCATGATCTACCTGATGATGTGAACGAGATTGTTTAGGAATCCCTGGTCCTGTGTCCTGACGTGAAGTGTGTGTGTGTGTGTGAGAGTGAGAAAATGTTCCACTGCAGGACTGACACTGTACAGAATAAATAGCTGGGTCCAAAAAATCCGAGTGCACTACAATCCGCTATCTAGGCCACTTTGCAGACGTCTCCTGGTCCCCTGTGGGCGTGTCCCAAACTACACACACACAGAGACACACGCCTGGTCACTACGTAGGTCAAAGTGCATCACGGGAGTACAAAGTCAGGACCGTGTTGTATTGTAGGAGTTCCTGTGTGTGTGTGTGTGTGTGTGTGTGTGTTGGACAGAAAAGTGGACTCCAAAGATAGTTCGAATAAATGAGTCGTGATTTAGGACAGTGAGTGTTAATTAGTAGTATTGAAATTGCGTACATGTTTGCTCGGTAGTGCACTCTGGCATTTTGGACGCTATGTAGCTTCATCACATACACACTACCACACACACACACACACACACACACACACACACACACACCATACACACATTCAAAGTCCATTCCTATGCTTCCAACTCATAAATATTAAAATGTGTCATTTATTTACTGCTACACACCAGGCACGTGCCGATTATTATCCATACAACCGCCAAAAATTGACGAGGACCCACACACACACACACACACACACACACACACACCATAACGCACACTGTTGCCGTCGGATCCGATCTGCAACTCCTCCTTCGCACCCGGAAGCCGCCTCGGCGTATCACACGTCAAATCATCGGCACGTGCCTGCGCCGCACACACTGTACAGTTCGTTGATGTCTGTGTTGTTGACGCTATGCTAATCTGTGATTTGAGCTGTACACTGTTAACTAGTTAAACTTATTAATAAATAAATTAAATGTTTGTTTGCCCTCTGTCTTGTTATTTATTGTAGTGTGTGCGAGATAAATATTAGGGCTGTCAAATTCAACGCGTTACCGCAAATTCGTTTTAATGGCACAAATTTTATTCATATATATTTTATTAAAAATATCAATAATAAAATATACGTATTTAAAAACAAAAACCGCGAGCACCAAAAAACGCCATTGTTTGCGCATTCTTAAGCAGCGCGATGCTGCCATCTACTGTGGCAACGGAAAAAAACCCACCGTGATGCACACATCCGGCAATTAAAACCGCCCGTGTGGAAACATAGCAAAAGTTTCACACATTTGCATAAAGCCTCCATATTTGATCATGATCATGTTGATTAGAGTATTAAAAACCCGAAAAGTATTAATTTAAGGTACATTTAGAACTGATACAAATGTGATTAAATTGCGATTAAATATTTTAACTGATTGACAGCCATAACATAATTATACAGGTGCATCTCCAAAAAAGTCGAATATCATTAAAAAGTAGATTTATTTTAGTAATTTAATTAAAAAAAAGTGACATTTTTAGTGAATTGTTGGTCTTCTGGAAAGTATGTTGATTTACTGTATATGTACTCAATACTTGGTCGGGGCTTCTTTTGCTTTAATTACTGCCTCAATTGGGCGTGGCATGGAGGTGATCAGTAAATGGCACTGCTGAGGTGGTATGGAAGCCCAGGTTTCTTTGACAGTGACCTTCAGCTCATCTGCATTTTTTGGTCTCTTGTTTCTCATTTTCTTCTTGACAGTACGCCAGAGATTCTCCATGGGGTTCAGGTCTGGTGAGTTTGCTGGCCAGTCAAGCACACCGACACCATGGTCATTTAACCAACTTTTGGTGCTTTTGACAGTGTGGGCAGGTGCCAAATCCTGCTGGAGAATAAAATCAGCATCTCCATAAAGCTGGTCAGCAGAAAGAAGCATGAAGTGCTAAATCTTCCTGGTAGGACTTGATAAAACACAGTGGACCAACACCACTGACCACTGCAAACTTTACACTGGACCTCAAGCAGCTTGGATTCTGTGCCTCTTCTCTCTTCTTCTTTCCGACTCTGGGACCTTGATTTTCCAAAGGAAATGCAAAATGTTTTTCCCTTCATCTAAAAAGACAACCTTGGCCCACTGAGCAACAATCCATTTCTTTTTGTCCTTTTCCCAGGTAGGATACCTCTGACGTTGGAATGAGTCAGTTGTAAAAACTTGCTCTGACTGCATCACTTACTTACACCCGTTCTGACCGTCTCACTACTCAACCATCAACACCTCCAGCAGCTCCCCTCTACCCCCCTCTTGCACTTCGGATCCGTGAAGAAGATGTGCATCCGATCAAAGAAGGAAAGCACCAGGACTAGACGGTGTTTCACTGGCCGGTCTAAAAACCTGTGCAGACCAGCTGGTGTCCATCTTTAACAGATCGCTGGAACTGTGTCAGAGGATGTACTTCCTTCACCATGTAAGGAAGTTCAACCTGCCACAGGAGCTGCTTACGCAATTTTACTCAGCCCTCATCATATCTGCCCTGTGCACAGTTCAATAACTGTCTGGTTTGGGCTTAGCTACAAAATCAGACATCAGATGATTACAGAAGACGGTTTGACCGGCTGAAAGGATTATTGGTGCTCCCCCTGCTCACTCATCAAGAACATCCAGGATGAAAAAAGGGATCAGAAAATCACTCTGGATCTCTCCCATGCCGTTTGAACTTTTGCCGTCTAGACAACGCTACAGAGCACCGAACACCAGGCACAAGAATAGTTGCTTCACCCAGGCAATTTACCTCATGAACACTTTCCCCATTGTGCAATTTTTTTTAACAATGCAAATATGTATCCGACGTAAACGGCAAAATCGTACAATGTGTCATGTTACGATCACGAGAAAACAATGTTTGTTATGTCAAGATCGCGAGAAAATGAAGTCTCGATCGCCAAAAAACTTTTTTGGCGCGATCACGTGAAGAAAAAAAAAACGGCGTTATGGCGAGAAAACGAAGGACGCGAGAAAACAACGCGTCAGGATGAGATCCCGGGGAAATTTCGTTTGAGAAAACAACTTTTATGTCGAGGTCGCGAGAAAATGAAGTCACGCTCATGAGACATCAAGAAAGAAAAATCGAAACGGGACAGGAGACGTTTTCTGATTATCCAGTTTTAGCCTTGAACGTCTGTAACCATAGTGACCTTTAGAGTAGACGGAGGGGGGGGTACTGTATAGTATTATAATATACATAGAGCCTGGTGTGTGTGTGTGTGTGTGTGTGTGTGTGTGTGTGCGTTAAGATATATAGAGTTGAAGCCGACAAATCGACATGTGTACTCATGACCCATGCCTGTAGATGGAGCCCCAGCAGAAATAAGGAAAAGAGTGGAAAAAAGAAACACACACACACTCACACACACACATATGCA